>NC_061108.1:38340232-38369300 GCF_015104395.2 Macrobrachium nipponense
CGGCTTTGAAAACCATCTTATTGGTGAAAGAATCTCCTTGAGAAAAAGACTTGTTAAAAGTACCTACTCATCAAATTTATAAGAGCTTTTACAAAACCACGTTGGACTGCAACACTGCTGCGGTGAAGTCTATTAGTTTTTTACCAAATATATCCTATGATGTTAATCTATGCTACGTGTTGCTATTGTACTTTTTGGGGGGATTCTATGTAAGCAATGGAATAAACGCTTATATCCCTGTCGTTAAGAATGTTCTTTCATTCTCTGCAGATGTCAATAACTAGTAGAAGCCGTTTGAATGTAAGTCCTGGCCTATACTTGTGACGTGACTGAGGAAGTGATGCCCATGGAGAGAGATTCTTGGGAATAATGTTTATGGAAATATTGTCATCATAATCATGATCGCTTGAAGCGCCATTGACCGCAAGAAGCCTTTGTGAAATTCCTTCACTCATGTCTTTCCTGTGCTATGTCTACGTAATCTCCATTCATTTAGTCTGGTATCATCATAGTTCTCAATCCACGTAGGTTCGCCCGAGCCTTCCAAATCTTCTAGTGCCACAGGAGAGCAGCCGACACTATCACGCAATGTTCTTCCAAAGGTGATAAAAGGAGATGCCCAAACCAACTCCACCTCCCTTCCTCAATCTCATCTACTTTGGAACTACTGTAATATACCTTATGGTATCATTTCTAAACTCTATCCTGCCATCTAATTCCTAATATTCTTCATTAAGCTTTATTCATTACTCATCTTTTTAGATATTGTCTCATTGTATACCATAATGCATGTCGTACTACTAAAAGTCATGCTAGCCTTATCTGCGATCAAACTATAGTATGCAGTTTCAGTCTATTTGATTTTCAAACAAATCTTATGAAGTCTGCCCATTGTTTTAATTTATCCTTCTTAGTCTTTCAATAAAATTTCCACTTTGAGAACCGGTGCAGGATATTTATTTATTCCTTCATTGAATGTTATTTCATCTCCTTCAGGGATGGTCAGAACTCCGAGATCGACTCTAAAAACTGCAACTCTTTTGCGATCTACCATAATACATAATCACATATTATTATGAGGAAAAAAAATTCAAAAGCTCCATACTACGATAAAAACAGGAGTACAATTGCCTCACTTGTAAATATATATATATATATATATATATATATATATATATATATATATATATATATATATATATATATATATATATATATATATATATATATATACAGTGGTACCTCGAGATACGAAATTAATCTGTTCCGAGGCGCCCTTCGTATCATGGAGTTTTTCGTATCTTGGACCGCATTTTACATGTAAAATGGCTAATCCGTCCCAAGCCCTCCAAAAACACCCCAGTAAATTTCATAATAAAGCTAAATTGACATATAAACAATGAAATACAACAACAATTTGGACCATTCAATACCTAACTTAATACGTACTGCTAATTACCTGTAAATAAAGTGTATTAGTGTACATGGTATACAAGAAATACTGTACGTAGTAGTAAAATGTGGAAGCTTACCTTTCGAGTGAGGCTATCTTCGAAAGTGGCGACAGAGGAGGACGACAAATGGCAGATACGTACGTACACTTAACTTTACGAAACACATAAAAAAATGTAAGGAAAACGTACATAAACTAAACTTTACGAAGCACATTAACAAAACTGTAACACTTAACTTACAGAAAACTAAAATTAAAATTTTTTTTTGTGTTTTTTTATTTTTACATTTTTTTTACTTTTTATTTTTTTACTTTACGTACATTTTTTTTGTTTTTTTTTTTTTTTTTTTACAAAATTTCAACTTCATCACTACTTTCAACTTTCTGTTTTTTAGTATTCTTGGTTCTTCCTTTTTGCTTACTCCTGCTAATACTAATGGCCTCTATAAAAAAAAATAGCTATCCAAGGAAGATTGCTTCTGCCTACTTTTTACAATGTTCCTGAAACGACTCAGGCAAGCCTCATCGAACTGGGCAAGCATACGACTTGTTGTGGAAGCCTTTTCCGGGGTGTCTTTTTTCTACAAATGATTGCACTTTATGAAAAGCAGCTAGAACATCCTTAATTTCTGCCGTTGTCATAGGGTCGTCCTCCTCCTCCTCGCTGCTGCTAGAGAACTCCTCTTGAACGACGTTATGTTGCATGGCCTCAACTCCTTTAGGTCATCATCGTAAGCTCCTCGAGAAGGTCGTTGATGTCATCTCGTCGACGACCAGCCCCATGGACTTGCCGAGTGCAACGATCTCGTCAAGATCTGGTTGCGAACAGTTTCAGGATCGTCAACTGTTTCTGAATCTGCAGCACCACCTTTGCCCACATCGAATCCCTCGAAGTCTCAGGGCGGATACGACATCAGGCCAGAGTTTCCTCCACCAGGAATTCAAGGTTGCTCGAAAAAACCTCCTCTGCCAAGCTTGTCAATGAGTTGGATGCATATCACAACATCGTATGCTCCTTCCAAAATTCACGCAAGGTGAGGTTTGGTGGTATCGGTGATGTCGAAAAATCTTGAAAAGATGTTTCGTATACAGCTTCTTAAAGTTCGATATCACTTGCTGGTCCATGGGCTGGAGGAGAGGGGTGGTGTTAGGCAGGAAGATAAAGAACCTTGATGAAGGAATACTCTGCTAGGATATCTTCCTCGAGGCCAGGAGGGTGGGCAGCGGCATTGTCCAACACCAGCAGACATTTCAGAGGGAGGTGCTTCTCTTCCAAGAATTTCTTCACATGTCGGGCCGAAACACAGATTTACCCACTCCTTGAACAAAAGCCTCGTTACCTAGGCTTTCACATTAGCCCTCCACATCACTGGAAGCTTCTCCTTAAGCACTTTGTGGGCCTTGAAGGCTCGAGGAGTCTTGGAATGATAGACCAGTAGGGGCTTCACCTTGCAATCCCCACTGGTGTTCGAACAAAGTGCGAGCGTAAGCCTGTCTTTCATAGGCTTATGCCCGGGTAGCTTCTTCTCTTCCTGCGTGATGTACATCCGATGAGGCAGTTTTTTTCCAAAAGGCCAGTCTCATCACAGTTGAAGACTTCTGCTGAGAACTGTAGCCTTCCTTGGTCATCATCTCGTCAAATGTCTTCTTTCCGTGAATTTCAACTTTCTTGGGACCCATGGCTATGTATATACTGTACGTAATTTACGTATAAGTAGAGTAAAGTTCTCACACAACACGATAAAGTACGTAATACTGCAATGAAATCACTAAAGAATTTACGTTAATAAACGAAATCGTTAGAACGAACAAATGCCGTGTGCGTATGATAACGATGCTGCTACCGAGTGGCTGAGACACGCCGCTACGTAGTAGATGCTGATGGGAAGGATGCTGACCAATAGGAGAGAAGGATCTCATGGCGGTGACTAGCATCAGGAACCAATGGGAGAGCAGGAGGATGGTGGTGAGTCTACTCAGTTCGCGGCGCGCGAGTTTCAAAATTGTTATGGGTGGTCCGGGCGAATCTCGGACTTTACAGCAACAACCTTTTGTATCTTGAGAAATTTATGTATGTAGAGCCGTAAAATTTTTTCGTATTAGCTTTCGTATCTCGAGTTTTTCATAAGTTGAGCCTTTCGTATCTTGAGGTACCACTGTATATATATATATAGACACACACACACACACACACACACATATATATATATATATATATATATATATATATATATATATATATATATATGTATGTATATATATATATGCATGTGTTTTTGTTTATATAGGATTGTGGGGGACGGCGATCTATCAAACAAGTGGCTCGATCGACGATAGATCGCGATCGACTGTTTGGCTACCACTGGGCCTAAAGCATACTCCGTCCTCATTACTTCTTTTCTTTCACACTTATTTTATGTTAAATCTTTCTAGATATATGATGCATTCTATTTAGCAAGCCTAGTAAATCTAGCGGTGTTTTGTTGATGAAAACAGTCGCTTTTCGATTGTTACGCCAACCTAAACCTTCTCTTCCCTCTCCTACCAGTTTTCCATGATCTAACTTACGAGAAGAACGAAGAACAAAGGTGAAACAGCATTTGCTCTGCGGTGAAGACTGGGTTCCAATTCACCGCAAATTTACTAGACCAGACCCCATCAACATTTCCTGTAATCTACTTTGTTCATTAATGCTTTAAATTAATATAAAATTTACAAGACGGAATTCCACAGTGGCACAAGGCCTTTCATAAAATTGGTCTATGCTGTCAGATGCCGTCTCTATCAACAAAGCCATTAGAAATGGGGTTTTAGGTTTCATACACTGTTATGCAATGTGTCCTCACAGATATTTGGTCTCTTCAGCTTCAGCTCAAGTTTGTTAGTCTTGAACCATTTTGGTAGTCTCTTTCCCCAGCCTGTTGAGAATAAACATAATGAACATTTTCATTATAACCGATGAAAGGTCATCTTTCTTTGGTACATTGGCTATGAATACCAGTACCTGATCATCAGGCTTTGCGTTCCTCAGTCCATGTTCTGTCAAACAACCTAGAATTCTCTATGCATACATGAAGTGTCATTTCTGTTTCGAGTTAAATCATCCGTGCTTCGATTTTGTCATCACCTTGTGTTTTCTGTCTCCTAGATTTATTTGGTATTGATTCCGCTTCTAAAACTTATTCTTATTCATAATTCTTATTCATGACCTTATTAAAATGCTCTGCCCAGCGTTGTCTTGTCTTTTCCTATTCTTCTCATGTTATTATTGACTCATCCCTCCTTTTGACAAGTATTTTCCTCCTTCCCTTATCTGGGATACCCAAACCCTGATGAAAGGAGAGAAATTGGCAATGATCTTATCATGATTTCAGAGGTAGAGTCGGATTATTGATTTCACGGGTAACCTTGATTTTACCCCATCAAGAATAACTGAAGGAAGATCCTTCCCGGATACTGGAACAATACTCATTACAGCGAAGATGCAAAGACTCCCACACATATACAAAAGTTTCGACCTTTGACGACTAAATACGAGAGAGGCAAGTGAAATCGATCATTATTAGATCCATGGTGGATCTACTCTCATAGTGCTCTCTCAACGCCAGCTTCAGTTTCCAGGTAACAGTAATTCTCAGCCTCATCTAAGACCTGTCTATCATGATATAAAGTAGGTATTCTACACTCATGATTCAAAATAAGACTAAATTTCTGAAAGGGGCAATTTCCGAAACTTTCTCAGTGCTAAAAGGCTACCCGCCCCCGACATTAAATTCCCATCCGCCCCCCTCCCACTTGAGCTTACCAACGCTAGCCCACTTTGATTTATTCTCAGGTTGTCCTTTTATTTAATCATTTCATTTTTCCTATTCTGAAACCGTAATTTTTTTTAATTTACATAGGCAAAAAGTGATGCAATTGAACAATTGAGGACAAGATATGTGAAAAAGATTTAATCACATTCGTGCCATTCTACAAGTGAACTTTACATAGATTCGTGGACAGGTTACAATAGACCGTGTAACCATCTAATGACATTTAAAGAAGAGAATATTTAAAGTAGATTTCAGCGTTATGATGTCATCACAGTCAGTTTGCGCAGGTGTGGTAGCAACTAGCAACGGCTTCCGGTCGGTAGTGGAACTGTTGGAACACCGCTACAGTAGCGCTGGGACGTAGTAACTTCGGGAACTGCATATCAGTGCTGATGAAATAAGTGAGGAGTCAACAGCGTAAATCTTTCCAGGGGTCTCCACCGCCGCCCAACCAACTCTGATTAATTGCCATTATCCGACCTTCTTGCAGTCTCGAAAGTATTTTCCACATGATACAGTAAGTAAACGATTGGCGCAGTTTCTGCTTATTGTTTTTCATTCCTTCTCTGTGGCATGCAAATAAATGATAGCTCAAAGCTTTTCATGAATTTTGTATCTCATCAATTGATCGACACGATTCTGCGGTTTGCGTGTGACTTTGAACCCCAGTTTTGTTGCTATGAAATAAATTCGCCCATTTGTTTGAAGTTTAGGAGAAGCCCCTCGTTAAGAAAAATAAATTAATTACAAAAAATACAGGGAAGGTTATTGTCTAGAAAACTCATATATTAACATACGTTGCCTTAATGCAAGCGATCTGTATTGACTAGACTGGGAAATGTGTAAAACATACCACATACACACACTATGACAAAAACGTGCTGATAGCAAAAATCAAATAAACAAATAAATAAATAAGTGCTATTGTGACTTCGATGCTTGTGATTCTTACTTAGAAAAAGGAGGTGAAGGATTAACGGTCAGAGTATTTCAAATGTAAAAATCGTTTAGTGAGAAAATAGAACAAGGATGAGTGTGGAGCGCCAACAACTTTCAAAGTCTGATGTAGTTTAGACCCTCAAAGGAGCGTTCGCTGCAACATTTATAATAATACGTTGTCTCTCGCTCACA
Source organism: Macrobrachium nipponense (assembly GCF_015104395.2). Taxonomy (NCBI): domain Eukaryota; kingdom Metazoa; phylum Arthropoda; class Malacostraca; order Decapoda; family Palaemonidae; genus Macrobrachium; species Macrobrachium nipponense. The sequence continues at coordinate 38,346,632 of NC_061108.1, forward strand.
TACATTACATTATAACAAAGTATAATGCTTGACTAATCGGTGTTCTTTGAAAGGAAAATGGACAATAACTGAATACACACACACATACATATATACATGTTTGTATGTATATATATGAATTGGATATCAAACATTTGTAGCTTATTGATTATATACGTATGCATTACATACATACACGTATACGTACATAATGTAAATGTATATGCATATATACATTATAATATATATATATATATATATATATATATATATATCTATATATATAAATATATTATATATATATATATAGTATATATATATATATATATACTGTATAAAAAAAACAGCTAAAACAAAAACATAGGAAGGAAGGTGAATGACTTTCCATCGGTAGGTACACTGAAATTACAATTCGGTAATGGAATAAAAAAAAAAACTGATAAGCACCAAACATGTAACCCACACACGAAGTATGTGCACCTAGACTTCGGACCAGGTCGTAGTTTGAATTATATTTAATTATACACGATCATCTCTGATACAGGCATGGCACGTAATTCTCATAAGATTTTTATAGAAATTACTGAAGGTAGAGTGAAATAGTACAAGGAAAGACAATGAAAGGCAATATAATTTTTAAAAGAAATATTATATACAATATAGTATATATAAATATATATATATATATATATATATCATCTATATATATAAATATATATATCATTATATATACATCATCATCATATCATCACTATCATCATCATCAGCCGTTGCTAGTACACTGCAAGTCAAAGGCCTCAGATATGTCCTTCCACTCGCAACCGTTAATGGTCTTTCTTGCTAGTCTATACCCGCAAATTTTTTGAGCTCATTATATATATATATATAGATATATATATATATATATATATATATATATAAATAGATAAACATTTACACACACATATATACGTACGTATACATGTGTATATGTATATAATGCATCCATATATAATCATTAAGTTACGAATGTTTAATATCCAATTCAGGTTACTCGGGAATATCACTTATAAGCGATAAATGGATTAGTACCGAAGTGTCTCGAACACACGACACAGCACCCATGAAGGCTTCTTAAGGTTCGCATAGATAACCCTAAGCACAGTCTAGGTAGGAGGGTGACCTGTCTTACAGGTGTCGGTGTCATCTCCAGAAATATATAGTATTCGGGAACATAGAGAAAATAAATTGATTTATTATAGAGTACGAAGATTTTAAAATCCTTAAACAGGCGTCCTCCTCTCAACAGATTGCTGTAGTCGAATTGCTTTTCACACATACACAAAAAGCTAGTTCCAAAAGTGAGCAATCAGACCAGGCTTGTGTTCAAGCACAAATACGTACTTGTTAGTTGGACTTCAGTACAAAATTTGAGTAATTGTGCTTGTGCTTCAGATTTTAAAAATTAATGTACTATATTTAATATTTTGACTTGGGCCAAAATTAATGAAAAATAGAGTTCTTTTAATTATTTTTCAAGTACAGTGCAGTAATAATTATGTACTATGAGATTCAGATCCTGTCCCGTGTGTTTCTGGTAATAACTTTTTTCTGTGCATTTGACAAAGATATTACTTAGCCATAGTATACTATACATCCCTACCTAATTTTCGGCAGCATTCTTTATTACTTATATTACACAAAATTATATTCATAGGAGTAAAATGAAGCAGCCGAAGCTAGTGGCGGAACACTGTAATGAATGCGTTCAAAGTTATACGTGACGTAAACATAAGACGTCCCCACTCCTCCCACAAGATGATGACAACAAACGGCTGTCTCTGAAATCCTGAATGAATATTCGTGCCCTGTCAAGGTTTCAAGAATGGCGACTATGATAAGTCATTGTTCCCGTGGTTGCAGGACAGCTTTTGTGATTCGACTTGCACAATTGTTTAGAAGTGAGGAGGCCCGTGGCAAACCCTGCGTAAGCTTGAACAGGTAAATGAATGAAAGATAGGCTTTTGTGTGTAGTGTGTGTGGGGGTTTTGCTGTAAGGAGTACATCGGGACATCCAAGGCTACCAAGTTTTCATGATTTGTTGACCTCCATAACGTGCAGAAAGATATATGCTCTATTTATTACAATGATCGTCACCGTCATATTAGGAAAAATACCAAAGGAGTTACGACAAATGCCAAAGTTTTCTTAACTTTGTTAATTGATCTTTAATTATATAATTTTTCAATAGAGAAATAGTGATAAAAAGTAATTTCTCGGATTGCTTGTGGAAATCCTTTTCTTCAAGGATTCTAGCACTCAACCTCATGGCATAAATCCTATATACTACTACTACTACTACAAAGTATAAACAAGGAGTATTGGTTGTATTTCATTGTTGCCTGAGGTTGAGACTTTTTCACGAATATCCAATTATCCTTTTAGAAGGAGGCAAGTTAATGACATCATAAGTTACGTCATTATATCTTCGAAAGACATTCCTCTGCGTTTGCTGGCGATGTCTACAAGAAGTCGGTGTTACTCATATAATTACCAGAATTATGCAACTTTCATAATACAGAATACAGTCAAAAATTAGGTAGGGATGTAAGATACCCTGTGACAAAGTGTTATCTTTGTCAGGTACGTTGATAAAATTTTATTCCGGAAAAACATCGGGACACCGGCTGTGAATCAAATCATAGTAGGTATATTAGCATAGATAATTAAATATCCATAATGTTTTTATTATGGCTTAGCAGATTATAATAGGATAGTTTACTTAAATAGGTATAAGAAGTATGGATTTAAATTTTTAGATAATAGTAGCAATAATATCAAGTTTACATCAATTATAGCTACTAATGTATAGCACTAGTACTAGACTATCTGGCAACTTTTGGGTATGGTGTATGATCTAGCTGGACGCTACCGCGCATAGGGGTAGGGGGATTTGTAATAAAACGTTGTGAAATGTTCGTGTCACCATCTCTGAGAATGTAATTTGGTCTGATATTGCGCTGTAGTACATGCGAATATTTTGACTTTCATATCGAACACAATCAGTGTCTTGACCTCCATTTTGTATTTAGGTTTTTGTTACATGGCTGCTGGAGTGTGTAACTGTATTTCGGTCTATAAATACAAATTTGTCAGAACACGGCTCAAAAAATTGTTTCCAGACAATGTTTTGTTCCGATGTTGATTTTTTCTCTTTGGTGCTAGAACAAGGCAACAAAAAAGGTGACAACTGACATAAGCTGTTCAATAAAAAGCTTCAAACCTCAACCACCCCAATTTATACTTCTAGAACATCCACGAATGTTATGCAATGGGGGGAATTTTTTTTTTTTTTTTCATTAATACTTACTAGGAGGAGTCATCACTTGGGAACTAAATCTACTTCATATTAAATTTGTATTATCAACCGAACTAGGAAATTTAATGGAATGTTTACCTTTACCTTTAGCTATGAGCTGGCTCACTTTTGATAATTTTCACTCACGAAGCCCCATGAGTATCTCTTGATGCCCTGTGGGTAGCTCTTGACCTCTAGCTGCAGTGGACTGAGGCGGCTCGCTATCACTATCTAAAATTTGAGAAGTACACAGATACTACTGATGGCAGAGCTATATTCATTCCTTAAAGATCATTATATATATTACCTTATGCTATTCCAATGATATTTGCTACCTAACTTTGAAATAAACATGTGTGTAACAATATAAGATGCCTGTTGAAAAATACTTATACTTAAGTACCCTGTTAATTACTTAGACTTTTTATTTTGTTTGTTTTGATGGCGTTTTTACGTTGCGTGTAACCAGCGGTTATTCAGCAACGGGACCAACGGCTTTAAGTCACTGACTTCCGAACCACGTCGAGTGTGAACTTCTATCACCAGAAATACACATCTCTGACCCCACAGTGGAATGCCCGAGAATCTGCCACCGAGGAGGCAGGCAAAGACCATACCAACCACGCCACTGAGGCACTAAATTTTGACTTATGTACCAAGCAAATCTTTTGTACTTGTACTTGTCAAGTTCTTCAGTACTTATAATTGTCCACAAGTACTGGCACATGTGCTTGAACTCATCCCTGAATCAGACTACTGTTACCCCTTTACCTGGCATGGCCACACTTACTTGGGATGTTTTGTTTACTGTTCTAGTCACTCGTCTTCTTCCCCTTGTCGATATGGTACTTTTCCTAGTGTTTTATGTCCTGTATATTCATTATAATTGTAGGTCGATTTTTAGATATGAGTCTTTTTTTATATTCTATTTTAAATGTATTTGTCTTCTACCTGATGTGATAATGGGGCAAAGCCCCAGATCGTCGCTCATAAAGCTTCGGAAATGTGCCATAAGACTTCTCCCCTGTTTCCTTGTATACTGTGTACACACACAAATATATATATATATATATATATATATATATATATATATATATATATATATATATTTATATATATATATATATATATATATATATATATATATATATATATATAATATATATATTTAAATATATATATATATATATATATATATATATTATATATATATATATATATATATATATATATATATATATATATATAGATATATATATATATATATGACTGGTAAAAATGTTCTGTAACAACAGAATTCCATCTAATAAAGGGGCCCATAAAAACACCAAATATAGAGAGAAAAAGTACTATATTTCAGAGACTGCTGTCTCCCTCTTCAGGTAGATGAATGAGAAAAGTTTACAGAAAAGGTGGTATTTATACCAAGAGGTCCATCCACAGGCAAGCCAATTTAGGTCACCTCCGCTGATAATCTTCCTTTAATCTTCTTAACTTTTGGTTGGTGAATGAAAACCTTGTCGATCGTATCTGAAATCCATGCTCCTTTTGAGATGTTCATTACCCTGCCTCTCTTTATTATGGCCGATTCCATCATTTGACTTTTGTACCGGCAGTTGCTGCTATAAATTACACGGGACAAATTCCAGTTTATTCTATGGTTATGTTCATTTATATGGTTGAAAATAGCCGAGTTCTGTTGTCCATACCTAACTGACCGTTTGTGTTGTATTAGTCTCTGGGGAAGTGATTTACCTGTAAATCCAATGTAAGATTGGTCACAGTCCTGGCATGGGATTTCGTATACCCCAGTGTCCTTGGGAGATGTCTTTTATTGGACATTAATCAGGGATTTGGTTAAGGTGTTTGGGTAAGTAAATGCGAAAGGGTTAGATTTTCCGAGGGTGTGGGTTACTCTCTTAATCGTGTCCAGGTGAGGAATTTTATTTATTGTTGGGTGTATCTCTGGTCTTGTCTTTAGGGGTCGGTAGAAAATTTCGGGGAATCATTCTACAAGCAAAAAATTCGGGTGTAGTATGGGTAGTCCTTTAAGTCCTGTTTTAGCCAATCTGTACATGGAATACTTTGAAACTACAGTAATAAATGCAATAAAACCCAAAAACATGCTGTGGATGAGATATGTGGATGATATCCTAACATTTTGGGATAATAGGTGGGGCAATTTTAATGAATTCCTCTCGAAATTAAACGCATTAGTGCCCAGCATCAAATTTAAAGTTGAATGGAAACAGACAAAAAAATTCCTTTTCTTGATGTTCTAATAATCAGAGACACGACAGAATACAAATTTACCATATACAGAAAACCAACGTTCTCACTTTCATACATTCACTACTTTAGCTATCACGACATTGCTATCAAGATAGGTGTAGCTAGCAACCTGTTCTTAAGAGCCTTGCGAATTTGTTCCCCAGAATTCCTGGAAAAAGAATTTGAACTAATTCGCAAGCAACTTTTGTCTTTAAAGTATCCTGACCATATAATTGAGAAAGCAATTCACAAAGCAAACGTAATTTTCTACCGACCCCCTAAAGACAAGACCAGAGATACACCCAACAATAAAATAAAAATTCCTCACCTGGACACGATTAAGATGTAACCCACACCCTCGGAAAATCTAACCCTTTTGCATTTACTTACCCAAACACCTTAGCCAAATCCCTGATTAACGTCCAACAAAAGACATCTCCCAAGGACACTGGGGTATACGAAATCCCATGCCAGGACTGTGACCAATCTTACATCGGATTTACAGGTAAATCACTTCCCCAGAGACTAATACAACACAAACGGTCAGTTAGGTATGGACAACAGAACTCGGCTATTTTCAACCATATAAATGAACATAACCATAGAATAAACTGGAATTTTGTCACGTATAATTTATAGCAGCAACTGCCGGTACAAGAGTCAAATGATGGAATCGGCCTTAATAAAAGAGAGGCAGGCAATGAACATCTCAAAAGGAGCATGGATTTCAAATACGATCGACGAGGTTTTCATTGAAACCAACACTTAAGAAAGATTAAAGGAAGATTTATCAGCAGAGGTGACCTAAATTGGCTTGCCTGTGGATGGACCTCTTGGTATAAATACCACCCCTTTTCTATAAACTTTTCTCATTCATCTACCTGAAGAGGGAGACAGCAGTCTCTGAAATATAGTACTTTTCTCTCTATATTTTGGTGTTTTTAATGGCTCCTTTTATTAGATATATATTATATATATATATATATATATATATTATATATATATATATATATATATATATATATATATATATATATATATATGTATGTATGTATGTATATATAACTGCCGAGTAGGCTGAACTCATGTAGATAAATTCTACAAGAACGGTCGCTACAAGCTAGTGAGTCGACCTCCTTTTCCTGGGCGCAATAATTAGTCCTCTCGGATACTGGCGGCGGTTCTATACTTTTACAATATCTTCACAGATTAAAACTTTTGCCTCCAGTGAGACTCATTTTCGTTTTCAGACGTTTTTTAGACATGCAGCTCTACTACCATCTTGTTTCACCCTTTCTGTAGTCAATTCTCCTCTTTTCGTACTTTTCTATCATTTATGAGATATACTACACAACGCTTAAAGGCAAGAATTTATTTCCTCTGTACTAATGGTCATGCTAGCTTCAGTATACCCTCACAACCTTATTTTGCAAATATTCACTTATAGACTTTACAAACATTTGTAGCCGTACTACATTCTACTAATACTGTATCATCTGCACTATTAGTCACAACACTTCAGATCCCCCAAACTTGCGCCTCCCTCTCCTGTCCTTCCCCGATCTCTCTTACCTTAAAATGTGAAACAGACGTGCTGTTACAGACACATATACCTGCTTTTTCCACCGAAACCGATAGTCTTCCATTTACATACAACAAATGTAAAAACACAAACTTTGCATTCATATAAAAAATAAAAGAATCCTACTCATTCTCTCAACTTATTTTCTACAAACATTCCATCTCTCTCCACTTCCATCTCTCAATTATTCCCTTAGTCCACATTACGCCTTCTCATTTTACTCGGAAATTGTTTGTACAACTGTACCATAAAAAAAAGTAATAGGTATACTCTCTTTTCTGTAACCGTAACATTTCTACCCGCATTATCACCCTCACTTTCTCCATCCAAATCATACCGAAGGTATACCAGTAATATTATGTTCTTATGATTCTAAAGAGTACTTCCATATTTTCTCACTCATTTCTGAAGAAATGGCGAAAGAAATCGGTTAGCTATATTTGCGCGGGCTGCCTGCCATTCAGCAATAGAGAAATTGAGAGGCCATAACGAATGTTCGATTTATCTACTTAAATCTGGTGAGCGTGACGAATAGATTCACTGGATATACATGATTATGTGAGAAACATATGGCTCACACACACACCCATCTGCCTATTTGCTTGAAGGAAGGACTGAACGGCGCCCTTTAACTGCGAGGAAAGTCTTTCACAGAACTGCACGAACATTCTTTTGAAATCGTATCGCGTAGTCGAGGGAGTTAATAACTATTTAGGAGCGATAGAAACTTACGTCAAGCGCAGTCCCCTTTCAGTAACCATCAAAATGATCATACCATCTTTTCATTTTCAAAATGTTTGAGTCTGTCATACTCACGTGCCAATTTATCACCGATACTCTCGTTTCTCTAAAAGATTCAAGGTCGGGCGCGACTGGCCTTTTCCATCAAACTGGGTGTAATGCAATAGACTGAGCCACTAATCACCTATGGACACGAAATTGCAAATTTGTTGCGCTGAAAAACATGAACCAGAATTATATGCTCGAATAATGTTATATACAGAGAATAATGAAAAAAAAAAAAAAAAAAAAAAAAAATTCTGTGGGTAGTGTACAAAATTTTCCCCTCGCGTATACATTGTAAACATCATATTCTTAACTAAACGTAATTGTAAACGTGCTAAAATCTACGGTCAAATAGATCCTTGTTTCACCAAAGAAAATTAAATTAAGTATGCTATATTTTATTAAAAATAATTTTTCATTACTGTTTAATGCAATTTATTTTTTACATTTTCATTCTAAGTGATAAATCATAAATATCCTATCCTAAAATTCCTGTACCTTTAACTCTTCCACAGACTTTTCCTACCCCGACAACAACAACTACAACAAAGTAGCTTGTAGACTTACTGTCCGAATAAGCAAAAATTTCGAAATGTTTGAAAGATTGCCAGGTTCATGCGTAGGTGTGTGTCTGTTTGGGTCGTCGTACACTTGTCTGTACACTTGCTTGGCGGCAATGACTTTAGGGCTTTGTGTACATTATTCCCCCCAGCAGAGAGAAATACTTTAGAATAGAATTCATGTGGGCAAAGGAATGCGCATTCTGAAAAACATTACGAAGGAAAAAAATAAGTACTTTTATTGTAAATTTCAAACCTTTTTGTAAGACTGTACAGGCATCTTATAAGAGACAGCGCAAGTGAGATCTTAACAAAATCTTAAGACAGTCGTCAAGAACAGCTGCAAATAGTATCATATGAGACCCAAGTAGAAATACTTTAAGAATTTTGTATAGTTTTCTTTTTTGCCTCGTGAATTTTACAATAACATGAGATCCTTGTTCATTTAAGAGCAAATTAGGTAGTAGCAGTTGTAGAAAGTGTATCATTTACATGGGACTGACCAAAAAACTCCATCTAAAACGAAAAGGAAGACAAAGAACCTCATAGACGACCAAATTTCGAGCCATATGAATGAAAATTAAAGATCCACGAGGTTTGCAAAAGTGCGTTGGTACGGTCTTACGCCTACCTACTTTACCGACTGTTTCAGGAACAAGAGCCTGTGCTAGCATAAGGCAGCATATTAGATCAGCAGTAAAAAAAAAAAAAAAAAAAAAAAAAAACTGGAAGTTTCCAAGAGGCTAAGCAGAGGTAACAATTATCGGCTGAGAAATTCCACGCGGAATATTAGGAAGCCAAGGAAAAATTTACTGTCCTGAGGATCGAAACATGTGTCGGACTCAATACTAATAAAAAGTTTATTCTAGTTTTACCAGACCACTGAGCTGATTAACAGCTCTCCTAGGGCTGGCCCGAATGAATAGATATTTTTACGTGGCTAGGAACCAATTGGTCACCTAGCAACGGGACCTACATCTTACTGTGGGATCCGAACCACACTATATCAAGAAATGAATTTCTATCACTAGAAATAAATTCCTCTAATTCTGCGTTGGCCGAGCCGGGAATCGAACTTCGAACCACCGAATTGGCAGCCGAGCGCGAAAACCACTCGTCCAGCGAGGAACTAATTACAATAACAATTGGTTATACTTATAAACTCGTTACATAAGAATTTGCATGCAGCGTTACATATGACAATCTTGCATGCATAACAAAAGGCAATAGGCAAAAGTTTGCTATTCATCGTTAGAGCCAATACTATAGACCCTACATCACATCATATGTTATAGTTCTTCCTTTTAGTGAAGTCCGTACACCTTAAAAATCTACGTTCCAGAGAAGAAAAAGTACGAGAGTAAGTATTGATGATGGAAGTTTATAAAAACACGTAAGTAGGTGTGAATGTATTTAAAGGAGTAGTGTGTGTGAAGGAAAGCCTCTTTGGAAATTGGACAAAAATTCATCCAAGAATAAAGGATCTCACAGAACTAAAATACCTGCTTCTCCTCAAATACCACACAGTAATACTTCCACAATTGTTCAAAACAACCTTCTAAGTCAAAATGTAAAAAGACTGTATTCTTTATCCATCATATCAACTTGCATTTGTCTCATAGTTATATTATGATCCTTGCTAGAACAGTTATACGCATTACAGAGCATCTCTTGACTATTACATATGAAATATCATCTTATCCAGTATTTAGTTATTTGATTCAGCTTTCTCGTAGCATATCTTTTTTCACATTGTGACAGGAAATATTCATTAATTACAAAAATTTGTCTACATTATAATCATAATTTATTCATCCTTACAAAAGAATAGCCTATACATAATTATTTATAGCAATTGATTATCACTGGCATAGGCCATGCAAATGTCTAAGGACATCGACAGTGTGCATAACTGCGCCAGTTTGTCCAAAAACTGATTCCGTTTTCATTGACAACTTTCAAAGCTTGTCATTCATCTCTGCTAAAACCCCATACTATATACAAACAGAATAAAATTGTTGATGAAAACAGTTGGTACAAAGAGTGGTTATATCAGGGACCTTAAAAGGGTCTTTCATATACAATCCAGTTTAGGTGCACGATTATGGCTTTCTATTTGCAAAGGCGCCTCATTTGCTTGTATCGGGAATTGTCTCGTTTTGGACCTTTTCTCTCTAATTTTCTTCAGTTTTAGTTTTCTGTAAAAGCAAACTATTGAAATGGCTGTTTGTCTGTCCATTCGCACTTTTCCTTGTCTGCCCTCAGATCTTAAAAAGTACGGAGGCTAGAGGGCTGTAAATTGGTATGCTGATCATCCAACCTCCAATCATAAAACATAACAAATTGCAGCCCTCTAGCCTCAGTAATTTGTATTTTTATATAAGGTTAAAGTTAGCCATCATCCTGCGTGTGGCACCGTAATGGTACACCAACACAGGCCACCATCGGGCCGTGGCTGAAAGTTTCAGGGAACGGACCGCAGCTGAGAGTTTCGCACAGCATCATACGCTGTACAGAAAACTTGGTTGCACTGAAGAAACTTCGGGGCAATTTTTACTTGTTTCTTATCAGTACTACTTTCACTTAAAAAAAAAATCCCCAACTATTTCTTTTGTGTCTGCAGGCTGGCTGCTTTAGTTTTAACTCCTCCACATTTTGTTTGTATTCCTGGCAAATTGTGTAGGATGGATGCTTTTTGCATCAAGCCGGTCACACTGTACGGCTTCGTTCGTAAATTATTATTATATAGAAACTAATGGAGCTGTTCACACTATACGGTTCGGTCTTCGTTCGTCTTTCGTATGGCTTTCGTTCGTACGGCTTTGATACGTTTGGAAGAAATCTCCGACGTACGAAACGTATATGTACGAAATGTATACATCCTCACCTCTCACTGTGGACAGAGATAGGTATCAGTTTCGGTCACGTTGCGTTTAGGGGTAATTAAGCAATAATGAGTGACGAGAAGTTGATAAAGTTGGTCAGAGGGTATGAGAAGCTATATGATATGAGTAACATAGGATACAGTGACAATCAGACGAACGAACAAATATGGAGAGTTATTGGCGACGAATTAAAAAAAAAACACGTAAGATATTTAACTATATTTCACTTCATCTTGATATAATTTTTCATTGTCCTTTTCCTTTATATTCATCCTTATCTCTACACTATGTTTTCTTCCAAGGAAGAGAACCAGGAGGACTATTAAAGAAATCTTTAAATTTCTCTCTTACAGGGAATGCACCACAAGGGGCATTTTCCTCCCTGTTTAGCTATGTCTTCTAAGGAGCCTTCATTGTTGGAGACAGTTATGTTGGTAACATCAACAGTATTGTCACGCAAGTAGTTGTGCAAAAGGCAAATTGCAAATATAACATTATCAGCATTATCAGGTAACAAATTCATAGTCCAATATTCTCCCTCTGACTTCCTATTCATTTGGCACTTATGCACCCAAACTCTCTTTTCTTATTGAGGACTCTTTCCTCTTCCTCATCTAAAAGTAAAGCAATGGCAGCGAGCTGCTTTAGATTAAAAATTTTTGACGCCATATCGGAGCAACAGCTGTATGCAGACTGAATGTATCCGAAACGTATAGTGTGAACACAGTGACATTTTGCTGGAATGTAAACCAAACGTATCCGTACGAAAACGAACCGTACAGTGTGAATCGGCCCTCATAGTTTCTCTTGTGACGACAAGATATACGGAAAACGAGAAGACCAAAATTGACATTTAGGAAATTGGATTTAAATGAGCTAGCATAAAGTAAAATATTTTCATAAATTACTACAAGTTAGAACTAAAAATGATGAAATTGTGAAGTAGGCTAAATATGAGGCTCAGGGGTGTTTACTTTTAAAGCATAATATATTGTATAGGACTAGGCAAATCTCAATGAGCCAAATGTGAACCCAACTTGTCCTGTACAGAGATACTGTAGCCTACTTTTTGTCATAAGAAAATGAAGACTTAAATTAGTATACAATTAAATGACCAGTTAACTTTGGCAGGAAAACACTTAAACTAAAGTTTCATAAATTCGGCTGGGATAACATTAAAAGTGGCGTCTAAGAAGCCTAAATTTGGCCATTTCGAAGCATCTTGGGGACTACCTAACGTTTTTTGAGTTCAGCTATAATAGTTACATTCTGCGTTCCTCGGCTGATGCGCTCTTGGGCTAAGGAGTAGAAACCAAAGTAAACTTTCGTAGTAGGTTCGTACGTTTTTCCTTGTTATTTATTATATTCAATTCATGCTAGATTTCAGTGGTTCTAAGCTGATTACAATGTTTTATTTTTTTAGCAGGCTCCTACATTTTATGACTTACCGCCGTTTTAATTGTATTAGTATATGCGTTATTCAAGGTCACGTGTTATTCTAGCTTATTTTAATAATTTTACCTTTCATTTACTTGATTCTGTTTACTGTTTCTCGGCAAAGTTCTTTTTTAATTGTCTTTTTAACTGCCTTTCCTTGGTGCGCTGCTTTCCCGGTTTGACCTGCTCTTGACTAGGACTACGTAGTATTATGATGGTAAAAGCATTCTTTTATTTGGTGATAGCCAACACGGTGTAGCTGTCCTTTTTTTTTTTAAGTAATTCACTTTCTTTTACGCAATGCAAGGCTATTTACTTTCCTACGATTTAAATTAAATGGTAATTTACATGAACGAGAAGATATCGTCGGAAGGCGGGCATTGCCTGCCTCTTCCGAATATATAATCAACTGCACCCCACTTTTATCCCTTGTTTCCTTGGGTGGAACCTCCATTCGTATTCTGTTTCTTCCATCTTGCTAGGTATCGTCTCTTAACAATTATTTCATAGTGCAACTGCGAGGTTTTCCACCTTTTTTACCTTTCACGCCTAGTACCTGCGCTCAATTTCATTACCAGCGCTGAGTGAACTCGCAGGCCCCAGTGCTTGGCCTTTGACCTAAACTCTATTCCTATTCCATTCCGGGGGTGGAAACCGAAATGTTATTCAGTTCTTTATTACTAAAACACGGCACCCTAATAATAACGATGTTTTAATTATCACAATGTTGTTCATGACCCTGACAACGTGTTTCTGACCATAACGTCAGACGGCAACGTCATACCGATTGAGGTAGCCACGCATTCATTTTAAAGATTCAAAAGCGTGTACTGTAGTATTTTCCGGATCTTTATTAATTGTGTTTGTGAATTTATACATTAGTGTATAAATATTAGCGAAAAACAAAATGAACTATTATAATGATAAAAAGCAAGTTCTGCGTTTCGCGCTGACAATGGATATTGGAAACCACAAAATGCGAAATGTCTAGGTAGGCCTACCCTATACGTAACATAGCCTATTAGCTACAGCTATTAGGTATGCTAAGAAGGACCATGGAAAGAAACGAACATGTTAAAAAGTATTGCTACCTGAATTTAGAAGATATCAGTATTTTCAATGAAACTATCCTTTGGGTTGGAAACATATGAGTGTAGGCTACATTGCTGGTAAGGTAAGTAGATTGCCAATTGGATGTTTTACCTTTTTCGAAGCGCTTAAGCAAAACATGGCCGATGCATTTCAAACCACTATCGAATTTGCCACAGACGAATCATTTTTTGTTTGCCAAACCCCGCAGGCGCTCTGTCCATTAGGAACCCCGTGTGAAATGGGTGACCGGGCCCCCTCCCCACCCCCCCTAAAAAAAAAAAGTAATGCGCGGTAGAATCAATTCTAGGTAATACTACCTATTCCGCGGCAGCCTAGACCATGGCAGTTGCGGTAAAACTGCGGTTTTTCTATGCAGTTTTACCTCCTGAACAAGAATTTTTAAAGTAAAGTTTATTCGGACGACTGTAATTAACCCCCAGGGGTTCGTACTAAACACGGCGAAATAGGTACATTTGATGCTCCAATTCTTGGTGGCTTTCGTATTCGCTGGGACGAACGATGCGGATTGCTTTTATAGAAATATACCTAATGCACCAGTCAAAAATGAGATGCATTAAAAAAAAAAAAAAACATATACCTAGTAGCTCACGTAGATGGATAGGTAGTAGGTAACAATCGCCCAAAACTGTAAAAGGCATAAAAATCTTAAATTAACGGGGATACATCCTAACCTAATCTAGGGTACAGAGCTTACCAACAGGGTGTACTCTCTTTAATCAATCTTGTTTTAAAACCTAGAATAAAGTAAAATGCAAGGGTGCACCCCGGCTTAATCTAACAGCAGGAACTTGTGGGGACCTGGTCTGACTTAGGGTACCATATTAAAAGTCGGAGTTAAAATATAGGGATGCATTCTAACCTAACCTAGCTGAGAGTGCAAGTTCCTTTCCTGGACAGGTGAAGAAACTCCCAATCTAGGTATCTTGACCTAGCACACCATAAATCCTGAAAGTGAATTGCCGCACTTAAGCAGGTATCGCACTAGACATTTCTTGCTTGCGGTTTTGGCCACCATCCAGCTGATGCTCGCGACCAAAAGTGTTGTATCGTCACACTACGACCTCGTGGTTTTGAGGAGCAATAGGAAAAAGTAAACAAAGAAATGATCAGCTAATCATCATCCATGGCTCCCAGAAATTGTCGGATTGTTGCAAGATGTGCTGCAGTGATGTGTTTTCTCAGAATCTTACGTGAATGCAAGAGTAACAAAAAACGTTTGTGGGTTCGAGAGTGGCTCAGGAAAAGAGAAGCCAAAGGTCTGAGTGTACGTCCTATCAGTAGCAGCCATCTTGTTTGTTTACACTACGCTCTTGCTCGCGGTTCGTGCTTGCTGCTTCCCGTTCAGACGGGAAGCTAAAAGCTCCCAGTTTTCCGTTTTCGGCAGCAACGTATGCTGGAGAAAAAAAGGCCTAGTGTGAGGCCACCTTTAGATTCAGCTAAACCTAACTTTCCACGCTATGTCATAACATGCTACCTGACTATCCCCAGTCTTCTCCTTAGCAGTGCACATCAGATATCCTTTACATACTTTGAGATTGGGATATACACAGAAGGCACACATTTTTTACATATACTACTCAGTTTTTTCCATCAGTCCATCAGATTGTGGTCCTCATGCATGGTAACACTGCGTCCCAGCCTTTAAATAGTTATGCTATGTGTAAGTTTTAGGTAAATGATATTTTGGTGTACATTTGCAAGAAAAGTGTTTTAATAATTTACTGTATGCGAATTACACCGATAATATTCAAAATAGGATATTGTTATTATTGTTGAATGTAAGCTGCCTTTTTGGGGTGGCGAATGGAACAGCCAGACACAAATTCCATTAAACAGATCCTATACCCAGTTACGTCATATCGGATACGGCTAAAACGCACTTTATAAAAATTAAAAGTTATACTGATATACTTACGTGTAATGAAGTAACACGTAGCTTAGTAGCAGAATAGGTGTGGTCCAATAAAGTTGACATCTTGCCGTAGTGAACAGCAAGAGAAGCAGTTTTCCCGCCACTGCGACTGGCTGTTCCATTCTCCACCCCGAAAGGCAGCTTACATTCAACAATAATAACAATATCTTATTTCGAATATTAACGGTGTAATTCGCATATATATAGTAAATTATTAAAACACTTTTCAGTTGCAAATGTACTCCCAGACATCCTTTTATTTACTTAAAAATTACACATAGTGTAACTATTTAAAGCCAGGGACGCAGTGTTGCTATGCGCGGGACCACAGGCAGGTGGACAGATGGAAAAAACAGAGTATAGGTATTCCTTGAACTAGGTACTAGTACTACTAAATCAGTTTCAGCCAAGGCATCATTTATGAAGTAGAGGTCTACCTATGTTTTGCTCTACTTTAGGATGGATAGAAGGTAACTCTAAGCCCGCATTCCACGGTAAAGTAGACTATAGCAATTGACATTTTCCTGTGTCATTTTACTTACTGAACAAGAATTTAAAGTAATATTTATTTGGCCGACTGTAATCAAACCGTAATTTACCTTTGAAGACTACATGACGGTACAGAATTCAAAGGTAAATGACAGTTGTTCCGATACGTAATACAAACCCCTCGGTCTTTAAACAATAGGAAGGTAACTAGCGGCAGCTGGGACGGTCGTAAGCTTCGAACAAGGGGAGAACGGTAGTTAACTGCTTGTCCGATCGTGCGCGAGCCCGCGCGCCCGAGAGGTGAAGAACCACTTTTGCTTTCGGCCGCGGGTGTGAAGGACGTGTTCGTCATCGCTCTCTGCCCGTTTCATCGTCGTATGCTTTGTTTATATTGTGTTTTCTAACCAATGGTTTGTTTGATCTTGAAAATGAAACTGTAAGTACACTGTTTTCATTTTCATTACTTAATTATGAATCAACATGGAGCTATCGCCGTAGAGGCGGCGATTTCCGCTCTTTTCATGAAATTGACTTGAATTATGTTCTCGGTGCCGAGGGCGGCGCACTCGCGCCGAGTCATGTATTTTGGGGCGAAAGTGTGTAATTGAAAGATGTAAGTACTCTTTTTCATTATATTTTTGCCCTGTGCGTTCGTTGCCGAGAGCTTGATTGCGCTCGGCACGAGCCTCTTAGTTTTGTATGAATAGAATGCAATGAAAGTGGATTTGCAATGCAGTTTTCTTTTCATTTTCATTTATTAATTGCATCAAATTTAATTTTGGATCAATTTCCGCTCTTACCCGGGAATTAATCCTTACGATTTATTGCTGTGAAAGTGAAAATCGCAAGTGCAGTATTGTTCATTTTCATATATATTTATGGATAGCATCATATTATTATGGATCAAGTTTCCGCTTTACCCGGGAATTGATCTTTCCCCCTTTAAGTTCTATGAAGTTGAATTCGCAAGTGCAGTATTCTGTTTTCATTGTTTTCCATATTACTTTTCACTGCTGTGCGGGGGTAGGGGAAGCGAAGGTCTGCCAGGAAGTCGTCGGAAAGCTCTCCCGCGACTCCCTTGGTATCCGATTCTTCGTCTTCTTTCCTGCCCCCCCGCTCAGCTTCCTCGTATTTTGTATTTGGGGTCTTCCTTCCGTTCGGGGTGGGGCATGTCTCCCCCCCGTGCGTGAGGGAACCCCTCTTACTAATCTGTCTGTGCTACCGCAGGTGCTACATCCGTGGGAGACGACCTTGGACAGGTATGGGCCACTGCGGCTGCAGGGCGTGCCTAGCATCCACGATCTGCTGCAGCGTCTAGCGAGGTCTGGGCGGTGACCTTGGAGCGGTCTCCACTACAACCTTCACGGCCGCTTATGCTGCTTCCCCCTGCTGGTCTACACTCCCCATGCTGTGTCGGTGACGCCGTCTGCCGCTTCTAGGGCCGGTCGCCGCCGTACCGAGGAGGGGTATGTATGCCGCCGCCTGCCTGTGTTTTCTTCGTGTTGCCTGCCCCAGACTTCCGCTGTTCCAGCAGCTCGCCCACCCCTGGACCGGCCGCCAGTACCAGGTCCCGCTGGCTGCCGATGATTCTACGAGGCGATGGCTGGGCCTGCCGTACCTGTCGCTGATGTGGTTCCCGCTACTGGCTGTCCCTTCTGTGTTTACCGCTGCCGCTGTTCCTGCCGCTCCTGCGCTGTTGCTGTTCCTGTCGCTCCTGGTTCCTGGGCCTGTCCATGCTGGTCCTGCCCATGGGTGTCTTCCCCTAGTCCCAGGTCCTTCCGGACAGGTGCAGTCGGGCCGTGTTGCTTCGGCAATAGGCCCGACTCCGGCCTGGATGGAGGACCTGACGACTGTCCTGCGTGAGCTGACGGACGGGGGTCCTTCTGCTGGTCCTCCTGCTCCTTCGGGAGCGGGCCCGTCTCCCCTTCCGTAAGGAAGAGATAGACGGGGACCAGAGGAGTATCGGTTAGCTCTGGTACTTCCTCGCCTGGTGCTAGCGGCGATGCCGCTACGCCAGGTTCCGGCTCGGTCTCTCGTTCGCGGGAGATCCCGAGTGTACGCTCTCCCTCGGGAGACCGTGCAGCCAAAGTTTCGGCGCCAGAGTTCGCTCGGCGCCAAGACCACGGCACGGAGCAGAAGGCTGGCGAGAACCGCTCAGGTGACTCTCGCCAGGCCAGCGGCCGCTCTCGCAGCAACCAGCTGGAACCGGGGTTTTCCCCCTAAGAAGACTCCTTCGGGAACTTCGAAGGGCTCGTCACACTCCGGTGTGACGGGGGGGTTCTTCTGCTGGTCCTCCTGTTCCTTCGGGAACGGGGCCCGTCTCCCCTTCTGAGAAGAAGAAGAAGACGGGGACCAAGGGTGTGCTGGCTACCGCTGGTACACCCTCGCATGGTCTTGGCAGCTCTGCTGCTAAGCCAGGTACCGGCTCGGTTTCTCGTCCGCGAGAAGTTCCGAGTGTACGGTCTCCTTCGGGTGACCGTGCAGCCAAAGTTAAGACGCTTGAGTTCGCTCAGCGTCATGACCGAGGAACGGAGCAGAAGACTGTCGAGAGCCGCTCAGGTGGAACTCTCGCCAGGCCAGCGGCCGCTCTCGTAGCGACCAGCCGGTACCTCGGGTGGACGTGACGGTCTCTGACCGGCCACAGGTTGAGGCTGGGAAGAGGTCCCCCAGGTCCCCTCGACCGACGGTACCAGCGGTTTGACGTGCCGCGAGGACGCTCACCGGTCTCACCGCGAAAGCGAGCTCTGCAGGTCACCTGACCGCCGCTCCCCAGAGGGACCGGGCGGATACGGTGACCAGCAGCAGCTCGTCTGACGCACGGGACCGGGGTCGACGTGCTCAGTCGAGCCGCTCGCCACAGGTGCAGCACGGCCATGCCTGCAGATCGATCCCCACCGCGGGTTGGTGATCGGCTGCAGCCCCCCACGTACGCTGGTCCTGCCAGCGCGGGGGGGGAGCGTCAGGTCTGTCTCTCCACTACCTTCAACTTCCTCGGGCTACACCGGGAAGAGCGAAGTAGTAGGAGTGATCGTGAGAGGTGCGCCGCTCACGATCCCGTCACGACGCCGCACGTGCCACGTATGGTCTTAGGACCAACCAGGACGTACGCGCAAGTGATTGGAGGCGACCGTCAGGGGGGGGAGGGGGTAGCGTCAGTTCTGTCTCTCCGATACCTTCAACTTCCTTGGCATACGCCAGGAAGAGCGAGGTATATAGGAGTGATCGTGAGATTGCGCCGCTCACGATCCCGTCACGACGCCGCACGTGCCAGGTATTGTCTTAGAACCAGCCAGGACGTACGCGCAAGTGATTGGAGGCAACCGTCAGGGATCTGTTGCTGGTCCTTCTTCTGAAGGAGGAGGGTCTTGGGAGCTGCTCTTGTTGGAGGGACTGGACGGTCCTACTCCTCAAGACGCTGTAACTTCCGAGATTCAGAGTAACTTTGCCCAGGTTATTGCACTGATTCGTCAGCACAACGACCTGGGGAAGGATCGCCGCTCCCACCAGCAGAGCCCATGTCTCTGCTCGAGTCGTTTTGGGGCCCGAGAGGGAACCCAAACCGACGGTGGGTTTGCCGCGATCGGAGCTTGCCGATTCTGTCTTGAACCAGAGTCTCTCGTCTCCGGACAAGAAGGCTCTCTCAGTTCTGGCCGGTCGATCAAGCTACTTCCACCTCCTCTACTGCGACAGCGGCGTTTCTACGTGTCTTCGGACACCGTATTTAAATAATCCTTCGGTCCTCCTGAGAGGTTTCGACCTCGACGAGGACTGGAATGAGTCGGAGGACGGTATCGGCTCTCTCCTGTCAGGTGTCGATCAGCCCCACCCAGACGACGTTCACAGTGGCGGCAGACCCTTACCTACAGTGAGAGTTCGAACCCTCCTCGGGAAACGTTTTCTCCTGACGATACGTTTTCCCAGACTCTGAGAGGCCATCGCCGCAAGGCGATGGCTGCTCCTACTCTTCTCCAACTGCTAGTTCCACTGGGAAGGCGAGCGAGTATCCAATTCTTCCTCCCCCATTCCCTCTCTCCTTACGGCTACGAGGGAAAGGGGAGGGATCCTACAGAGATTTCTCTGTAGGATCCACGTTGGGGACTGCGCTACCGTGGGGGACCTTCGGGTCCTACCTGACGTAAGCCCCGGTCGTTGAGGAGGGATCCTGCCCCACCCCATTCCTCGATTTCTACGGGAATCGAGAGGACCACCAGCCGATATCGTTTGACGAATTCGGTGGGGGGGGGTTTCGCAGACTGCTTAGAATTCTACGGAATTTCTAGCGCATTCAGAGTGTTAGAGTTTCTTACGATCTCCAAACACTTAGGCGAGACCACGGTCCAAAGTGAGCGAGACGAGAATCCCCGATATGTTACTCGATAATCGGAACCTCGCCTATGCTGCGAATTCCTGGAATTTCTAGCATTAGGAAGAAGACTGCTGCTGAAAGAAGACTATCTCACATAGGCGACCAACCTGGAATAGAGAAGAACGGACGGGAATATCCAGTTTGGCTTGAACTATCGTCTTAGTATTCTGTTCACCATTGAAGCTTTCCTTCGAGGAAGACTTCTTCACTCTCTTTGATAGAGACCGAAGGTGGTCGATCTCC
This sequence comes from Macrobrachium nipponense, assembly GCF_015104395.2. Lineage (NCBI taxonomy): Eukaryota > Metazoa > Arthropoda > Malacostraca > Decapoda > Palaemonidae > Macrobrachium > Macrobrachium nipponense. The sequence goes on from NC_061108.1 coordinate 38,367,592, forward strand.
AATCCTTATTTTTGTTTTCGTTTTTTTGAAGGAAAGAATTTAGGATGGAGATCGTTGTTCAGAATCCTACAAATATACTACGTATATTAACCTCGCGACATGATTCGCTAAGCAGTTGAATGGTCCGAGGGGTAGGCGCATATCCTGGTTATTCTACGGATTGCGACTTAGACGAAAAGTATTCTAATTGAACTGCAACTCGGGTTGCCTGCAACCTCCCAGGAGTTTCCAGTTTCAATTTCATACAATCAACTTACCTGTCAGATATATACATAGCTAAGACTCCGTCGTCCCCGACAGAAATTCAAATTTCGCGCCACTCGCTACAGGTAGGTCAGGTGATCTACCGGCCTGCCCTGGGTGGCAGGACTAGGAACCATTCCCGTTTTCTACTCATATATTTTCTGTCGGGGGGGGGGGGGCCGGTGGTATCACATCGTTGCTGCCACCTCTTGACTGGAAATTCGCTTTTCTAAGCAATTGATCATCTTTTTGTGGACTTTTGGTGACGTACCTGGATCGTTGTTTTGGCATTCGCTACTGTGGACTGGATTTGGACTGCTTTTTTTTTGATTTTTTTCTTCAGAATGTCTGATTCAAGTGTTTGTGTGAGAATGTGTGTGAATGTAGGCTGCAAGGTGAGGATACCGAAAGCTTCGGTTGATCCTCACACTGTATGTCGCAAATGTAGGGGTTTTGATTGTTCTATTTCTAACACCTGTCATGAGTGTGAAAGGTTGAATGTTGAGGAATGGAAGACTCTAACTTCTTACTTGAAGAAGTTAGAAAGGGATAGAGTCAGAAGGGCTGCATCTAAGATGGCGGGTAGTTGTACAAGGCCTATTGAGCCTTTGGATAATTCTAACTCTTCTCTAATTATGATTCTATATCAGGACCCTCACTGGCCGCACATTCAGATTCAGCGTTCGGAAATTGCTGAACTGAAGGCTACGCTTCACAGGATGAGATCCGAAATGGCTACCATAAAAGGTAAGGATCGTGAAAGTGATTTTAGTGAAGTGAGTGTCCCCAGTGTTGTGGAGGGGGCGTCTGACCGTCTCTGCGACGCTCCCAGGCCTAGACCCTCTTCCAAGCTCCCAAGCCCAGAGGAGAAGGAAAGTCGAAAGCCGTACGGAGGTTGTGGAGAATTCCCCCCAGGTCAGGCGTCCTTCAGCAGGTGCTGTTTATAGACAGCCTGCTCAGGACCGCTATCGAAAAAGCGTCCTCAGAGAGTGCTTCTCTTCGTCCGCTTCTCCCTCTCCTAAACGATGGTGGAAGGATTCGGACTTGTCCAGGCCCCTGAAAAGGCACTGGAGAGATCCTGGTTTGGATTCAAGCCCAGAACGCTTTTCGGAAGAAGAGCCTCCTTCTATCAAGAAGGCGAAGAGGGTTCGCCGTCCCATGATGGGGGCAACACACCTTCGAGGTCTACCTCTCCCGTTCAAGAAGACGCAGGAGAAGCGTCCAAAAGGATCATTTTGGCGGTACAGGAACAGCTTTCCGCCCTAGTAGGAGTTCTTTCGAAGGATCCTCCTCGTAAGAAAGACGTCAGACTGCCGGTCAAGAAGACTCGTCTTCCTTCTCCCACCAGGAGTGAGGCTCCTGTGAGACGTGAGTCTTTTGAGATCTCAGATAGAGACTCATGGGAAGATCTGGATTCGCCAGACAAGCGCGTAGCAACAGCCAAGCGCGAGGCGTCCTACAGACGA
>NC_061108.1:38369800-38392300 GCF_015104395.2 Macrobrachium nipponense
GATGGTTTTCAAAGCCGCCAAAGTAAATTTTTATTTTATTTTCTAATGTTTCTCCTGCTTTTGCTGCCTTTTCTCCTCTCCTTGCAGAGACATCGGAAACCGACAGAGCTGCTTCGAGAACGATCGAATAACCGCCAAGATCAAGACAAACAACCACCATGTCAACCTCCACTACGCTACGAGGATTGCCGACAGATTAACCAAGTGATCCAGCATGCATTTAATAGAAAAACAATGTGTCTTTCTTTTATTTATTTATTGTTTTACTTCCACGACCAGTTGTCTATAATGTATGCTAAATTTTGTGCAATTTAAGGCTGAAGAGGCCAACTATGCAACCCAACATTCCTTATCAGATACCATGTCCATGTGTACATACATAACTGCGGAATTTCTTCACTCAAATAGTCGCTTACTTAAGGCTGAAACATTTCTTTCACTTACATTAAGAATACTACTATCACCTTATACTGCTCGGTATCCGCTCAAACTCAGCCTGATTAGTAGGTATGGGCGTCCGCCCCCTCCTGGAATTTCTGGAAAATAAAGAAAAATTGCATGGAAAATATAAAATGAGCAAAACATTACATAGAAAATATAAAATGAACATTTCTCTCCTGTTTATTCAGTTCTCTATTATTCAAGTTTCTATTATCACTATTTTACTGCTGTTGTTGGAACAGGAATTGGAGTCGTGTCGGGGATTTCTTCCAAACTTGTTCATTGTCTCTTTGTTCTGGCTAATCACTTTGTCACGGTGGACGCTGAGCACACAGAGGTCGGACATTCGCTGATCGCTCATTGTTGACCTTAACCAGGTCTTCACTTGCGCATTGTGCTACAAGACCTCTCCACTGTACATGATGTTGGAGGCAGAGTCAGTGCGATGAGGATAGCTTCGTGCACAGCAGAGAACAGAGTGGCCTCCTAGAGGGAGAGAGATTACCTTGAATTGAATATAGTATTTAGGCCAACGGAAATTGTGAGTAAAAGGTTTGAAAGGTGTGACAGGAGGACAACCTCGCAGTTGCGCTATAAATCAATTGCTAGGAGAAGGTGGAAAGTAAGGTGGAAGAGAGAGAAACTGAAAGGAGGTACAGTAAAAGTAATGAAAGGGATGGCAGCTAGGGGAAGAAGGCACGCTGCAAAGAGCCTTAAGTAATGCCTACAGTGCACCTCATGAGGGTGCACTGACGGCACTACCCCCTCCGGGGAAGAAACATTGTCATCCAGTGGGTCATTATGCTTCTGCTAGTGCTTCTTCATCAAGATTTTCAATTTCGTACATTTCTTTGATAGATGAGCTATTCTGTTAGATAAAAAAAAAAAAAAAAAAAAGTGCCACCATTTTGTATCTAAGCAATTCGGTAAAAAAAAAATCGAAAAACGGGAGGGATATATTTCCTTCCCCTTAGACCCCTCCCCAAAGCGATCTCCATATCATCAGCAACCGCCCCCCCCCCCCCCCACCCCCCCCACATGTTAATACGATATCTCAAATTGCACTTGGTAGTCGTAGGGACAAGGATTCGACCGAATGAGTATTTTGGAATTTAAAAAAAACACTTTCTGGAATTTTGCGTCAAATGCCAGTTAGTAAAGACTCGTGCATTGCCGAAGACTGAAACCGGGTGGCTTGTTGGGAGATCAAGGGGGGGCTTAGTCTCACCGCCATGACAACTACTCAAACACCGTATGAGAAGCCTCGTCAATAGAGTCGACTCCTTTAAATAGTGTGGGATGCTTAATTCACTTGTTTGCGAATAACATTGTTGCACATCTTCAACTGGTATTTTGAACCTGGACTTTCTTTTTAAAAAAGCTATAGCGTATACATAAGTTTTTCTAGGCCGCTAAAATATGTTTCTCTTCGTTGTTCGTGTGTTTCTTGGTTTTTGGATAAGGGAAAGCAGAGAGGAAAAAAATAATTTAAGACATAGTAAACAAGCTAAAAAGTAAGGTGTGTCAATATGAAGAGAACCATAGTGTAAAGGAGAAGATGAAAAACTAAGTAAGAAATTTAAAAAACCAAATCAGGTTTATTTATTCCAGTTAACCGATTACCTCTTTCCCTTTCGGAACTGGATTGGAAGGTCTGTAAAAAACACACAAAAGTAATACTTTTAGGTAATCCGTGTGCAAATTAGATCGCATTTCTTCAGGCTAATTTTTGTCTCTTGTTATTATGCTATGAAAACTAATTTAGACATTTTAATGTATAAGTTAATTTTTTAGATATGTTTTCTTTTATTACACAATTTTACGGTAAACAACTGACAGAAATCGGTGTAGTTGTGTCTTATTTGTGATCATTTTAAAAGACAGATGATTAATGGTGACATTTTAAGTAACACTGATATATAAATAGGGTAATATGGGTTAAGTCAGTACTATTATGGAGGAATTCAAATCACATAGTCATAGACCGTCAGCAAGCTATAGGCTGGAAAACTCTACGCTGTTGGCGAGTACGGTTTTAGTCAGCTCGAAAAGAGCACGAAGATTAGATGGACGAGACGGTTCCTGGTTTAACTTAGCAGCAGACCGTCGAATCTTCAGCGATGTACTCCGCAAACCAGACATACAGAAAAAGTTTGTTTGGTATGTCTCATCATCAGAGTTCATGCAAATCCGTTCATCCGCTCTTGAGATCTTTGTCTACATGCATGTAGGTACACACACACGGGCAGAGTTATCTCTTCCATGCTTTGTTGGCAGCGGTACTAAATAAAGATAATCTAAATTAAAAAAGAAAAACTTACATCCAAATAAACTGTTGCCGAGAAACTCAAAGAAGCTTAATACTGCTGTGGACAACTATCCCCCACCCCCAGAAAATGAATGTTCATAGTACATCAGACGAACGTACTTTACAAGCTTGCGAACTTTAAGCCCAAAACTTAAAAAAGTGCTTGTGATACACCTAAAAAGTACCCATTTTCGTGTACACTTTTAGGTGTGCAAGCCTTAAATATGCTTGAAATAAACCTTAATAAAAGCCTTGAAAGAGCTTCAAAAAACCATGGTATAAACCTTAAAAAATCCCATACAGAACCTTAAATAGGCTTTATAAATGCCTCATAATTACCAATTAACTGCTTTTAACATACTTTATACAATCCTGTACAGGAACCTTAAATAGGCTTTATAAATGCCTCATAATTACCTTTTTAACTGCTTGATACAAACTTTGTAAGGATAATAAAAAATCCTTATAGAGGCCCTGAAAATGTGTTTACAAGGTTTACATGAACCTTGCAATATCTTTCATTAATAATTTTCAAGACCATAAAATGAAAGTTCATATACCTTACAGTAAATCTCATGAGAATAAAAGTTTTAATCTTGTTTATAATTATTTTGCACTGACATGTTCCAGTGAGGACTAACACTGTAAAAGTAAATATAGTCAAATAATGTGGCCTCTGTTGTATATAAATAACCTACACATGCACTCGTTGAGTCTTACCTCAGTAACAACAACCTCATTCCATAAACAAATTACAGTTAAAAAAAAAAAAACAAAAAAAAAAAAAAAAGTATATATAAAGTATGTATGTACATACATACACACATGAGACTTGTGCTAATAGACAGCTATTTATATAAAACACACATACACATAAGTCTGTACCATACTGAAGATTGCAACCATTTGGAATGATACAAAAACAAAAGATGAGAGATTCAAATATATCACATCCCACCAAGCGCATGAACCATTTGTTTAGGTTTTATTTCTATTTTTCTTTTGATAACAGATATATGCATGTACAAACACATAAAATATATGGAAATAAACCTTATTAAAATATGCCAATATGTAGATACATATCACAAAAAAATAATAAAATAAAATAATTTGGATGCACACACTTCCATTTCCCTTCCTCTGTGGAGTCATTGATTTCTTCCTCTTAATTTTCACTGAAACGGTAATAGCTGCCAAAAGCTGACTGTGATACAGCTCCACCTTTTCAACCAGATGCCATGACACAATTCAGCCATGCCTCAACCTCTATAAACAATTCAAGTCGCATCCTGTAAAAGAGTGAATATATATGTAGTTTTTCCCTCCTCTCACACATCAGTGTTTTAGAACTGATTTTGCAAATATTTCATTCAAGTTAACTGCACCTTATTAGTAACAACTGATTAAAAACATAATATACATGAATATACCAATACAATATTGGGTAGGGCTATGAAATTTCACAAGATATAATAAATTAACTGTTCTGGTAACTCACTACTCAGTCCATTATACTGTAATATGATAATGAACTTGCAGGCCCTGAGATAAATATAAAGCTATACCCTCATTCATTTTTACCCTGAAACCGTGCAATAAGGCAATATCCCAGGCGAGCTTGTAAGCCAAACGCCGATTTGCTGCTACCGTACAATTACAGGTCTGAATTATTTATTTATTTTTTGCATTGGTTTTAGAAATACAGTGCTTTATCCTATTTTATAAAAATGTAAAGGTAATATTATCACAGCACTGAAACCTACAATGTTTTTAAAAAAATTAAATTGTTTGGTAACAAAAGAACCAATCCCTTTCTCAATAATTACCATGAATATCTGTTTCCTCAAATACTAATTGCACTAACATCACCCATTACTTTTCTTTTAATGCTAGAGGTCCTCCAGTAATGAAAGGGTAATTCTAGGAAATACTCCACGCCTTATTTTATTTTGTTTTTTTCCGTCATAATTCATTCCCCCCCAAAAGAAACTTTTGGGTAATTGTTACTATTAGAGCCACATGAGCTTATAAAAAAGTAAATGCCTAGAATTAAGGAGAATAGTGTATAGAATGCATAGATAAGAGTCAGTAAGGGAGGAAATGTCTAATAATGAAAATAATGATGTTTTAAAAAAGTGGAGGTTAGGTTAAGCAATATAGGTTAAGGCTAGTACACAAAATTTAGTTTCCAAATAATGCTTTACAGACGCAGAGGTTAGGTTAAGCATTATAGGTTAGTGGAAAAAAAAATTTTTTTTTTTTGTTTTTTTTTTTATAATGCTTAACCTAACCTCTGGTCAATTAAGCATTACTTGGCTGGAGGGAACTTTAAACAAAATCATTTTTACTATTTGATATTTCCTCACTTAATGACTAGCCTAGTATCTACGCATTCTATATACTATTGGTAAGCGTTAAGAATGCGGGATCCACTGACCATTAATGTAAATAATACAATCTAACCTAATATTACTTAATCTAACCAACATAGCCCAATGTTATCATTAAAAAGAAGGCTGATTATTGTAAATTTACGAAGGTTAGGTTAAATAAGCCAATACTAATTAGACTATAGTTCTAGATAAGAAATTAATTGAAGAGGATCCCACATTCTTTACCCTTACCCGGTAGTATTCTCCTAACTCAGAGTGCTGAAAATTAAAGATTTTTAGATGTCCTCTGGAAATTCACAATTTCAGAATTATGTCATTTAAAAAGACAGCTTTTTTTTTAATGTTATTTTAGATGTTGTTTTAATAAATTCAAGTGGGGCAGACCCTCCAGCACCTCAAATGTCCTCGAAATTAGGAGATATTGGAAATTGAAAATTGTCCTCCGGTACCTGAGCTTACATTTCTGGCACTCTGTCTTAACTTTAGGAGTCTACTTTTTTATAAGCTTGCACAGCCTTAATAGCCTAGTAAGAATCACCAAATTACCAACCTTTTATTTGGTTTATCTATGGGGAAAAAAAAGGGAAAAAAAAAACCTTGGTCAGTAAAATTGAAAGTAACCCTTTACTCTACAACCACCCTGGGTGCCCTATGGGAATCAGGGGTTTTGGCAGCAAGCCTAACCTAACGTCTGCGTCAATCAAGCATTAGTACCTAGATGGGGTGGGGGGGGCTTGCCCCACACCCCCTTTGAAGGTGGGGGGTGGGCTTCTCCCTCACATCCCTAGACTTTAATTTACTTAGCCGGGGACGGCCATAGGACGCCATAAATTAAGTAGATAGCCTAGCTAGTACTAAGCCTAGGTAGTAGGGTATAGTTTTACTTACCGCTAATTTTTGGCTGAGACCTTGTCACCTTGTACACCCTATATTCTCGCCAATTTTAGTCCAGCCTAAAGGTTTGCTCACATTAAAACCCTTACAACAAAAGCAACTCTTCCTAGAGTCGTTGGTATATTTCAATTCCCCCCAAAAAATGCAGAATTAGGTAGTACTATTCCCGTAGACTATAGGTACTTTTCTCTCATATTGTTATAGGGATATACTATAAAAATGATAGTGAAAGATAATGGCATAAGCTGCTACACTTACCTATGGGCCCTGGCTTTCTCAAGTCGTCGTAGTGGTATCTAGTATATCAGCTGGCATGCACTTGCATGTAAATTTAATTCAGCCACTATGTCAAACAAATTCAGTTCGTGCGGCCCGCCAATTTGTTTACGCTGCTGCAGAGACATCTGGTGGCGGCATTTGGTGACCATTTCCCACAGTTCAAATTTCTCGATCACAGATAATTGCTGTATCATTTTGGGCTTATATAGACATATTTCAGTACTCTATATGCTGTCGTTCGCTCACCAAATGAGGACGAATGTTTAAAACAACAATTAATAAAGGAAGGACCCGCTTTTAAGAAATGGAAAAAACCTTTAATTTCCCTCAAAAGGTGAAAATGAGGTTTGTACGTTTTTTTGTACACTATAATAGGCATTACGATTTTGTGCATTCACTATATTTCTGCATGTGACAGGTCTAAAATCAATGAGAAACGCATAATTTAATGTATATCAAGTTACATTATCATTGACGTCCTAAGTATGTGAAAAAACAAACGTTTGTTGGAAGAATTTGTGAAACACTCACCTTAAAAGTGCCTTCATGAGGCCTGAGATGAACAGCGTATTTGAAGCTCACGAACGTTCGCTTCCGGGGGGTATTGGATATAACATCACAGCTTGTTTCCATTCAATCATAATCAGGAAGATTGATCCACAAGTTGTCGTAGAGACTGAAATACCTCAGGTACTGGGCAGTGCCATATCATGGCACTTCAGTAGAATATGGGAAATATGTGATCTGCGAAAAAGAGTAGCAAGCAATAATATATAAAACACAGGCACTGAAGGCAATAGCAGGCATTCTCTTTAGATGTATTACTAGTCAAACATATCCCCCAATTAACAACAGAATCACCATTTTGAGCACTGAATAATACAGGGTGTCGATACAGTCATTCCCTGATTACTAAAATCAATAACTTTAAAATTATCGTGGATATGACAGTACAACTTTCCCATTCTGTTGAGCAATTACTAAAGTTTGTTTGCCTACAAATGCCACTGTGATCACCCTATCCGCCAGCTGAGTTAAGAATAGCAGAAATGGTGTCATGATGGGAGAAAGCCCAGTGTGTGTTTTTTTACCACGATACAAAATCACCTGTTGCAGTTCAACGCAAGTTCAGAAATGAGTATTGAGGAGATCTGGTATAAAAATTTCACAGAGACTGGAAGTGTTGAAGACCGTAAGAGAAATGGTAGACCCAGTGTGAGTGATGAATCCGAGGCATTCTGTTGATGGCCCAACAGATGGCCACCACGTTCACCAGACATTATCCCTCATATTTTTTTCTTATGGGATTATATCAAGGATAAAGTGTGCCAGTACCTAATGTTGAGACCTTAAAAGCAAGGATAACAGCAGCTCTAGCAACGGTAACTATGGAGATGATGGAGAATACTTGGCGTGAGATAAAATTTTGCTTAGGAGTACTCCGGGCAATAAAGGGGGCACATGTTGAAATTTATTAGTAATGTTATGGAGAAGTGATAATGGTAATTTAAATTTGACAGCGTTATAGATGGTTGCGTGAAAGCGAGAGAGAGAGAGAGAGAGAGAGCAAAACAAAATTGGTGGAGGAATAAATGGGAGTTGTTTGATGGCGGGCATTAGCATATTAGATGTTGTCTGTTGTGGCGATCGCCGAGAACATCAGTGGCAGTAGTGTGTTACGGCCGGGGTCGGGACGGGAGTCATGAGAAGTGACTGAGGAATTCAGTGAAGTCAGAGTCAGTGATATTGTGTGACTTGATTGATTTTGGTATTGTAAAGTTGTTGTGCGTGTGTCTGTCTGGTTGTGGTGAAGAAAGAGGTTGGTTGTGTGTTTTGGTGTCTGTGAGTTGGCAGTTGGGGACAGTGTTGGTGTTGGCTGTTTGTTGTGCTGGGTTGAGTTGTGTATGGTTGGTGTTGTTTCGAGCTGTTGGTGTTCGTCTGCACCGTAATTTGTCATGTTGTTAAGTTGTTGTATGATTGTAGTTCTCAGTTGGTTGCTTTGTGTTGTGATTCTAGGCGGCAGTTGTGTCTCGACTAGCCTAGCCTATATCCAGTGGACAGCGCAGCTCCTCACCCTGAGTGTGTGGTTTTGAGAGTTTTTTGGTTTTGGTTGTAATTTCGCCACATTATTTATTGGCACCCAACGTGTGGCTGCTGGTGTGGCAGCTGCAGGACGTTTGGTGTGGTGGGTTGTATGATTGGTAAAGGAAAACTATTATGGAAGGTGTAACTGAATGGAGAGGCTGAAGGAGGAGTTACGGTTGTTGAGGGAAGCTAAGGAAAGAGTGGAAGAGAATGAGAGTTTGAGGGTAGAGTGTGGGGGGCTGAACAGCGAGTTAGAGGAAATGAGAGGAATGCTAAGGGGTGAAGGTGAAAGAAGAAGTAAAAGGAGTGGAAGAGAGAATAGTTGAGAAAATGGACGAAAAATTCAGAGTAATGATGAATGCAGTGCAGATGATGATGAAGGGATTCATGGGAGAATGAGCAGTAGGAGGTAGGCCTACTGGGTCTTGTGACAGGCCAGGAACAATTAAGAAAGTGAAAGAACAAGTGGATGAGAGTACAAGTGACGAAGGTGATTTGGTTGTGATAAGTAAGGGAAAGAAGGGGAAGACACAGGATAAGAATAAACCTGAGGACAAGAATGAGAAGGGGGCCGAGGAAAAGAAGACTAAGGAAAGAAGGCTAGTAAGGATGACGGACAGGATGAGACTAGTACTGAATATGTTGGGGGAAGGGCTAAGAGTGATTTAGATAGCAGTGAGTGGAAACAGGTAGGTAGAAAGAAGAAGGTAAGAAGAGTGTAATCAAGAGCATGGATGATAGTATGGAAGTTGATTTGTGGTATCTGGAAGAGGTTAAGAGGGACCAGAATGGAAGTAGCGAAACTGAGAGTGAGAATGAGCATGAAGTACGAAAGGCTGTGTATATGAGAGAGGTACCCCGATGTGCACAATACGAGGATTATGGTAATAGAGACATGGGGGACTTTTTAAGGAATATGAGAAGTATTGTGAGGCTGAATATGGAGATAGCAAGAGTCTGGGCAACAGAGTTGTGTAGCTTTTTGACAGGATTTTTGTTGAGTATGTATGGGGTAATGGTAAGTGTTGGGAATGTGCCATATGAGAGTGTGACAGCCAGGATTGTGGAACAGGCAAAGAGGATAAAGAGTAGTGTTAGATATAGGAGAAAGGATGATTTTGAAGAGGCAAGAATGAATGTTGGTGAGTCATTGTCAATATATGTGTGCAGGTTGGAAACATTAGCTAGGAAAAAGTTTGGGGACAAAGGGATAAATGAGTGTAAAGAGTTAGTGAGGAAGTTGTTGGCAACTGCCTGAGAGTGTGTATGAGTTTATAAATCAGAATTGTAAGGAGAGGAAATGTGATGGACGAATGAAAGGTTGGCGTGGAACTACATTTTAGAAATAGTAGAGGATTGCAAGGTAGATAGAAGTATGAAAGAGAGTAGAAGTGTTAGTGTTAGGACCGAAGCAGCTGAGGGTATAACAGAGTTTACCCTGTTAAGCGTCCCCCCCCGGATGAGCTCGCTGCTAACGTACCGTCACGCTTTTTTTGTAATTAGCGATCATAGCACTGATGATAGTTTTTCAAAGTTAATATTGATTTTTATGCTTATAATTCATACTGTAGTTAAGTGTAGGAATTTATTAAATGTTGGAATAAAAAACAATTAATACTATTATTATTTTATTTCAAAAGACTACATAATACTGAATGAAAAATATACATACATGCACTATTATTATTTCATATGCCTTGTCAAAAGTGTACATTAAAAAGGATTTACACCCATGCATTAAAAAAGAATTTGCCCGCCTCAGGAAGAGAGAGATAAAACTGTCAACACTGCCACTGTTGAAACTTACGACAGGAAAAATCGTGACTTGCTTCGGGACGGTCTGGTTATTGATAGATTTAGTCCTCGTTTTTTCTGAGTGGTAGACAAAATATGACTGAATTGAAAATTTGCTCTTGGAATATTGCAGGTCTGAAGGACAAATTGGAGGATCAACACATTCTGAATTTTGTAATGGAATTTGATGTAATGTTTATTCAAGAATCAAAGAAGTATTTTAATTTAAATGTACCTGGGTTTGACGTTTATACAAATGTATCAAGCGCAGGGCCTCACCGTGGAGGAATTGTGATGTTATTAAAGAAGTACTTGACAAACAACGTGCTGAATGTAAATACTGACGACGAAAGTCAAATATGGCTAACGATGGCTTGGTGGCCGAGTTTTCAATTTGGCGGAATTTACATACCACCGGAAGACTCGCCCTACTACAACCCAGTTCTGCATGGGAAACTGGTTGCTCATACCCTTTCCCCGGGTAACACTATCGTGTTGGGTGATTTTAACGGAAATGCCCTGTACTATGGATGAAGACGGTCGAAAGTACCAGTATTCTGAGGGGTTAGATGCAGTGACTAATAATCATGGTAGAGCCATTATTAATATTTGTAATAACAATGATTTAGTGATTGTAAATAATCTCCAGTTTCGAGATAAAAATTTTAAAGGTAATTTAACGTACAGACAAGGAAGAAGATAGTTTTCAGAAATTGACTTGTGTTTGGCTAAAAGAACTTGTCTAAGTTTGATAAAGGAACTTCATGTTCACCAGGATGTTAAAGGGTCAGATCATGCACCGATATCGGTTACTTTATTGCTAAAAAGCAGTAACACATTAGCTATTAAAGACCTTGTAAGTCGATCAGTTGCCCTTAACCAATCTACTTATGCACAAAAAGTGCCAGCGGAAAATTATGCAAGGAAGTCTTTAAATTATAAAGAAATCGATGTGGAGTTGTTTACAAGAACTTTACAAGATATTTCCCTACCAGCTGTGAGATAGCAACGACTTGGAAATGGCCTTGACTTCGAGTTTTGATTGTATTGCCAAGACTGCTGCGAGGTGTAAGAACACGTATCAACAGGACATGAATGGGATAGAAATCAACCTAGGTGGGCTAGGATTCTTCAATCAAATGATGATAAACTTATATGGAAGTCTATCAATTGGAAAGGGGGTGTTGAGTCTGATGAGGGTAACCAGCCTAACGAAACAATGTTTAAAAATTATTTTGAAGATTTATTGAATCTGGAAATCGTAGATAGTACGGATTATTCTAATATAGAACATGATGAGAATACACCTTATATTCCAGTTATCGATGATTCCTTCTCCATGAGAGCTGAAAGAAGCCTTGAATGGAGTAAACAAAAATAAAAGTTATATTGGTATTTGTCCCGGAATATTGAATTGCTTGCCTGTGAACTGGCTGTGTTCTATATTAATCTGTTTTAATATGATGTTTGTACGTATTAGCTACCCAGTTTCATGGTGAATTAGCAAATTAGTTTTAATATTCAAGACAGGGAATAAAAAAGGGTGGTATGTGGAAATTACAGAGGCATATCAATAATGGTTCATTAGCAAAAACTTATGATATTTAATTCTCAATCGTTTACGTTTGTGGTGTAATATACATAAGTGTCAAGTAGGTGCTCAAAAAAAAAAAAAAAAAAAAAAAAAAAAGGAGTTGTATTGAACAAATATTAGCATTACGCTTGTTGTGTGATTTTGTCTAGTTTTAAGAAAGTAAAAGTGTACGTTTTATTTGTTGATTTTTCTAAAGCTTACGATAGAGTACCTAGGAACAAAATGATAGATGTTTTAAAAGAAAATGGGACGTGGTAAGAGAATGTTAATGCAATTAAGGCAATGTATTCATGTACAAAACACATTTTGAAGTCAGCAGTAATTAATGCCACCATTGGTGTTCGACAAGGTGCTTAAAATAGTTGTATATTATTTATTGTATACATTGACAGGCTGGTGTGTATGTTCCAGGAAGCCATTGCTTCTGATGGATTTTTAGGAGCACTAAATGTTCTACTAATGGATGATGCGGTTATCTTAGGTACAAGTAGAGAAATGTGCAAGAAAAAGTTAAAAGTATTATGTAAATTTTGTGCTGAATATGGAATGGTTATTAATGAGTCAAAAACAAATTTTGTTTATAAATAATGATGATGATGATGGTCAAACAGACTTACATGTAGAAAGTATTATTGTGAGATACACTCAAAGATATCTTTACCTTGGAGCGTGGTTCGTGGATAGTGGCAAGTTGGGTGATGTCATTAGTCTGCACGAGAGCCGTAGCGAGGCAGTAGTAAATAAGTTTACAATTTTTTGTGTGGCTAACAGCCAAATTGCCATATGTATATAAAAAACGAGTTTTCGATGCAGCGGTAATGTCAACACTGTTATATAGCTGTGAATCCTGGACAGCTAATAATATTAAAGGCGTAGAAAAACAGTATAATAAGTTACTCAAAGTTTTGCTTGGTGTTTGAAAGAACACGAGTATTAAATTATGTATGATGGAGGGAGGCATTCTGCCCATAAAGGATATCATAATAAAAAAACAGAAATCCTTTTTGGTGTCCAAGAGAGAAAATATAGATGAAGAATTGCCATTCAATTACGTCTTTGATTTGTACAGAGACAACGGAACTCCGGGTTATAGTTTTTTAGCAAACATATTAGAACAAAATAAGGAGCAAAATTCGTTGGAAATATTTGCACATGAAGTATGCGAGAGAGCTGAAAATGCCACGAAATTCAATACATATGTATCTGAGTTGAACCCTTCCCTGAGTGTACTTATGGTTTATTCTACTACCCAGTATGTCCCAGATTTCTGCAGAGTGTCATTCACACGCTTGCGTCTGATGTCTCATAATCTGAAGGTGGAGACAGGTAGATGGAGCAGAATCCCGACCTATGCAAGAACTTGCCACTGTGATAATAGTAGTGTACAATCAGAAAGTCATGTACTTATTTCTTGTCCCTTATCTGGCGGTTACCGTACAAGTTTTAATAGGTTGAACTTTGCAAGCGTGGCTAATTTGACGGATGTGGAGCCTGATTTAGTTGCTGATTTATGTAGGTATATTCATGATGTACTGGGATTATATCAGTGAAGTGTTCACCTACCATTTATAGGTTTAATGTTTTGTTTTGGACAAAATATATATATGGTGTGTGTACATATGTATATTTGTGTAGAACTATGTTTTGTTCTCAATGATTTTTGTAACTAAAATAATGTACTCTTGTATAAACTTATGTTAGTACATAATATATTGTATGTTTTGTCAATAAATTACTAACTAACTAAGAGGGTCCTCAAACAAGATCCAGTGGGCCTGCATCCGAGCATCCTTGGGTGTTGCGAAAGATAATTCATTGTGGGTGTTGAGTGTAAGGAGACGTTGTCAAATGTAATGGAGGAGGTAATATGGAGGAGTGAGAATGGTAATTTAAATTTAACAACATCTTCGAAGGTTGTGTGAAAAAAGAGAGAGAGAGAGCAAAATTGGTGGAGGAATAAATGGGAGTTGTTTGATGGGGGGCATAAGCGTATTAGCTGTTGTCTGTTGTGGCGATCGCCAAGAATATCAGTGCCAGTAGTGTGTTAGAGTCATGAGAAGTGAGGAAGTCAGTGAAGTCAGAGTCTACAAAACAGTTGGTTTGGAAGCAGTTGTGTCCATTGAGAGTCAGTGATATTGTGTGATTTGATTGATTTTGGTCTTATAAAGTTGTTGTGCGTGTCTGTGTGGTTGTGGTGAAGAAAGAGGTTGGTTGTGTGTTTTGGTGTCTGTGAGTTGGCAGTTGGGGACAGTGTTGGTGTTGGCTGTTTGTTGTGCTGGGTTGAGTTGTGTATGGTTATTGTGTTGTTTCAAACATACTGTCGCACACTAGAGGGCCCCTTAACAACTAGTTGTCGTGTTGTTTCGAGCTGTTGGTGTTCGTTTGCACAGTAATTTGTCTTGTTGTTAAGTTGTTTGATTGTAGTTCTCAGTTGGTTGTTTTGTGTTGTGATTCTTGGTGGGGGTTGTGTCTCGACTAGCCTAGCCTATATCCAGCGGACAGCACAGCTCCTCACCCTGAGTGTGTGGTAAGTACAAGTGTGGTTTTGAGAGTTTTGGTTTTGCCTTGTAATCCTGCCACAATGTGAAAATAATTTTAATCATTGTTGTTGAAATTGAAGAAAATCTTATACCTCTGTCTAACATGGTTGTTGTCTAATGAAGGTCTGAAATCCGGTTAAGGCTCCAGGTACACTAAAAAAGAGGACAGTTTTCTTGCAAAGATAAAACAATAGGTCTGAGGCAGATGATACAAAATAATTACATTTGTCAATATGTCCTTACAGCTCCAAATGAGATCTCTGTCGATTGCTGAGAAAAAGGAACGCCTACTGTCCAAGATAACAAGTATTACCAAATGATCATAAAAATTAAGCATATGGTTATCTAAGCACAGTGAATAGAAGAATGGGATCGTGGTATGAAATTGGCTAATCACTATGAGCTTGGTTTTACAGGAATTTAGCACCATTCTATAATGGCTACACTGGCCGTTCTAGTTGTTTATCATTGAGGCTAAGAGGCGCTTCATTTCGCTTTTGGAGAGCGAATAATTTGCGACGAGATGTATCATCTCCGTAATTTACGATCTCATTTTCAAATCACCAAACATCTAGCTATATATATATATATATATATATATATATATATATATATATATATATATATATTATAGTAAATACGATTAGCAACAATTCCTGACTTCCGAAACTTAACCTGGGCTAATGAGTCAGCTGATTGGTAGACGGGATGTTTAAGAATGTCTTTCAGTAATTTGTGTCAGGAACTAAAGCACAAATATCGTCAATATTAGTCTCTGACGAATCACCTGCAAGTGTTATAGGCAGTTACATTCACACCATTGGCTAGTATTTTAGACCGTTACTCTGGTTAGGTTACTGCTTTTGTACATAATCCATTGTACGGTTGGGAAACAAATGACAACGATTTCCCCAACAAAACGAGACCTTTCCATTGTTTTTAAAATACAAGACGACTTTGAATGCAGTCTTCCTAACGTTCTGACTTTCGGAGAGTCAAGGGTATTGAATTATGTATCAAGATCAGTGAAGGCTCCCAGGTATGTGCAACGGAAAATGCTCAGACTATTTTCAAAGCAACAGATCGATAAACATGTCGTCTAATGCGACATTTCACGGTTGCGCTCGGCTTCCTCAATGAAATAAGCATGCTTTGTGTGTATGTGCAAATGCCTAATTCTTTATTACTTCATAGTTATGAAAAAACCTGAAAAGCGGCAAGAAGTTAACTAAAAGGGGAACCTTATCAAGCAGTGAACTATCGAAAAAAAAAAATTCAATACATATCTCGGTCACTGTGGATTTTCAGTACCTCGTGATTCTATGTGCAGTCTAATTGTGGAGCGTTACATTTCAGAAAAGTTAAAAAACCTATGAAATAGGAAATCAATCTGTTTAGCGATTTCTTTTCATTAAGACTGGGATGGATGGCATCTTTACTGCTACAATGGTTCCCATTTGAAAAATGTTAAGCCTTCTCGTATGAGTGTTCCTAATATTCATGCAGATTCTTACAATAAAAGATTGTGATATATATATATATATATATATATATATATATATATATATATATATATATATATATATATATATATATATATATATATATATGTCTGTGTGTATCACCATTCTTTTTTTTTATTATAAAAATCTACATGAATATCAAGAACACTCGTACGAGAAGGCTTAACATTTTCAAAATGGGAACCATTACAGCAGTAAAGGTGCCGCCCATCTCAGACTTATTAAAGAAAAGAAATCGCTAAACAGATTGATTTCTTATTTCATATGTTTTTTAACTTTTCTGAAATGCAACGCTTCACAATTAGACTGCACATAGAATCACGAGGTACTGAAAATTCAGTGCCCGAGAATTGCAATTTTTTTCTTTTATTTCTATATATTCATATGTGTATATATACTTTATACATGTATTTGTTTTATATATACACATGCATATCTATATATTCAACATGCACACACATGTAAATATATATATATATATATATATATATGTATATATATATATATATATATATATATATATATATATATATATAGTGTGTGTTTGTATGGATATTATATATATGTGTGTGTATATATATATAGATATATATATATATATATATATATAATATGAATACGTGCATGATTATATAGATGTCAACTCAGTATCTTTGGTTACATGCCATTGCAAGCGCTTCCAGATCGGCACGGAAGCACCATTGGCTTCGAACTAAAAAGCGAAGGTTCTGAGGTGTTCAAGGTTCTTTTAGAAAGGCGTTTCCTCCTTAATTATAAAGAAACCTCGCTCATACGTCGCCGACAGAAACCACACTTTATTGATCACTTTGGGTGCCGGAATCAAACATCAGTAACTTTTATTCAACCTCAACACCTGGCGGGCGGGAAAGGAGCCAGATGACAGAGCTGCCTTTTGGCCAATTGATGTTTCACATTGAAGAAGAAAAAAGGGAGGATTATATCTGGTCTTATACAAATGAAGTTACAGTAAAAAGAAAAATAGAATAAAGAATGTGAGTGTGGTTAGAAAAAGCTAAGGTGGCTTCAGGCATCAGATGTGACCAGAATGGGAAGGACGACAACTGATTAAGTCTGACGTGTCTTTTTAGGGTTGTAAAACAAAGGGAATGGTGCACAGGGCTTGTGCGTAAGACTGTAGGGGACCACCTGTCTTGCATGAACGAAAATGAGGGTTAAAGGGGTTATACGTTGAATTTTGCTGTAATTTTTTTAGGGACTATGAGCCAGTTTCCTGATGAAAACAAATGTTTTTGATGAGGTTGAAAGTATTGTTAGAGAGAGAGAGCAATTTCTGAAGTTGCATCGTTAACAGGCTTCACCTGATATGTGTGAAAAGATTGGGGAAAGCTTACTTGTTACTTGATCTGAAACAGATTTCGTAATTACTAAATCATAGGGTTGAAGTAAGAGTTTTTACGTTTAAAAATATGCACGCGCCCACACATACGTAACAAATCTGGCTTTGATTTAGATAAGTAAAAATGGAAAGCTGAATAAAATTGTAACACTAGATAAACATGACTTTTAAAGATATGGCAGCCTTGCCCTTCAGTTTGTCTGTCACATCGTAATGAATTCTGTAAAATACAGAACGCAAAGAATTTTAGAATTTATCAGTGACAATGATGAACTGATAGTGCTGAGGTTTTGTTGATAATATGCTAATCCTACGTAGATGAGATTCCTGCTGACAGAGTGTGCGACATTCACCACCACCTTGATTCTTTTTCAGTCCCTTGGTTTGCAAGTTGAATTTCTAATGCTCTAGAATAACTAGTTTTCCCGTGTAATAAATGTTTTATTAGTATCTTTATAGTTGATTGAGTCGGCAGTTTTAAGACAACACTGGAACTTAGCTATGGTCTACCTATCGTTCTATTTTGACTGAGGTTGTCAAGTTAAAATATTATATAAACACCCTGTAGATTTTATAAAACTTAATTGGGTATATCCAATCATTCTTCCTATTAACCTATGAAAAACTATATTGTTGTTGTAGATTAAGCCAGCAGTTTGCCAGCAGCGGGTCTTGTTACTAGAGCTCCCCGTAAGTGAATAACTAATGAGCCTTAAACTATGGTTTCCCATATTTCAAGACCACGATGACAAGAACTAAGAGACAACAGTAACTGTGAGGTCTTGGTGCTAACCAGGAATCATATCAGGGACTGATGATTCGAAGATACAATGGTAAATGAACTGTTGAATTAACAACAGAAAATGCGGGATCACTGAGAAAGAGAGAGAGGGGGTAACAATGTCGACCCACGTAGGATCGATTCCTAACGCCAGGTGAGGTCTAAAGAGCGTCTACACAATGGATGCTCTCCCAACAAGAGCAAGTTACACAGCTGACGACGAACAGCCTTACGTAACTGGCCGCACAGGAGACACTTTTATTGGAAAGTGGTTGGCCGACTAAGTGGCGAACCACTCAAAAATTTTGAACGTGTGTTTACACGAAAGACCGCAGACGAGCCACAAGCAGTAGATGCCACTGAAAGAGTGGCTACGAAGTGGCTACTGGATTTACTATTTTCTTGGCCTCGCCACAGTGGCTCACCCCTAGCATAGTGGCCGCGGACAGAAACCCTTTTTTAAAACCAGATCACCCACACGAAAGATTTTGTGGTTGAGACTCGAGATACTTTGGTTGCAGTAGGTGATTGACCGGTGGAGGGGACATATATACCAATAGTCATAATGACTGTCAATCTTTGATTACGGAAGTGCAGAAAAGACCAGTTCTCTATGATTTTACACTAAAGGAATATATTAGTAAGAATAGAAGTATGTGAGTCTGTTTTCGATAAGTGAACTGATCTCACAAGAGAGGATAAAAAGAAAAAATCATAAATACTGCCTACGTATCATACATGTTATAAAAATATTGTCACATACTCTTCCCCTTCTCCTCCTCCACCTATTTCTAAGCAAGTATTAATTCCTATGTATTAAAGAATACATAGTAACATTTAAGTACAGTATACTCGATATCATTGGTCCCCAACCTATGGTCCGCGGACCGGTGCTGGTCCGTGGTGTATGATTTGCTGGTCCGCCAAATTGCTTTACTCGATACTTATCATTTTATTCATAATCTTAGAAAAATAATCATCTGTCACACTTACTTTATATATTTTTATTTCAAGTAAGTAACTAATATTGAAAAATGAAATATATTGAGTGAGTGTGACTTTAATTGTATAATGGCCACAGGGTTAATAGTATCAATGATGTTGAAGACAGCGCAACGGAATGTAACGCAACAGCTGACATTACAGGTCACTCCGCCAGTGATGAGATGCGTGAACAGCGTGATGAAGGAACAAGTGAGCCTCCAACTAAAAGATGGTTAACCGTAGTTTTGTCCGGAAATATGATTCTTCATATATGAAATTTGGGTTTATTAAAATAAATGAAGGTGAATGTGATCAACCCTAGTACAGAGTATGTGCATGGCATTATTCTTTCTAATGATGCAATCAAACCGCCCAAGCTAAGATGACATTTCAATACAAATCACAGTAAGCTAGCAGTGAAACCTCAGAAATATTTTGAAAGAATGCTTAAGAATTTAGTGTGAAAGAAAAAGCCTCCAGAAATTTGTCTCCAAATCAGGCTGCATCGAGAGCTTCTTACAAAGTGTCACTTCGCATTGCAAAAGCTAAAAAGCCTTACAGTATTGAAGGAGACAATAATGCTGTGTGAAAGATATGTGTGCTGAAATATTTGGTGAGTCATCTCTCACTAAGATTTGAAACAAATCCTTATCAAATAATACGGTAACGAGGAGGATTGGTGAATGAGCAGATGTGGAGGATCAGTTGTTGCAGCAACTACGGGCATCACAATACCTCGCTCTACAAATTGACGAATCTACCGATGTTGCAAATAACGCAATTTTAATTGTTTATGTAAGATATAAATGCAGTGATGACTTTATGGAAGATTTGCTATTTACCCATGAACTGTCATCACACTACAGATGCTGCAAATTTTGAACCTTTGAATAACTTTGTAATAAAAAATGGGTTAAATGGGAGTGTTGTGTCGGTATTTGCACTGACGGAGCAGCAGCAATGGCAGGACGTTACTCAGGTGTCACACCAAAAGTTAAGGAGGTTGCTCCCAACTGCAAAGCTACACACTTTATGATTCATCGAGCAATGCTAGCAACTAAAAAATTGGACGTGGAACTCAATAATGTTTTATTGGAAACTGTTAAAGCTGTGACTTTTGTAAAGGCCAATGCACTATTTACGTTTGTTCACACTGCTATGTGAAGTGGGTTTGCTACGTTTCGGCATAGCCCATTTGGCGCTGCCGTTTCGGCTTGGCTGATTCGGCGTCAGAAAACTAATAGCACTATTCGGCGTAGCCGTTTAGGCGTCAGATTGTTTCGACGTCTTTGTTCGATTAATTTTTCTAGAAATGCAACACATCCTTTCCGAACTTTGTTCAGAAAAATAAAACAGTAAAAATTGTTATATTATTAAAAGACTAGTGGAATAATGTAAATAAAAAACTTGGAATTGGGAAAAAAATATAAATTTTATTCACTTAGAGAATAAAGGATCCTATTAAAACAATAATGGGATAATGCGAGTTAAAAACTTGAAAATGAAAATACATTATTTAGAAAATAAAAATTTAGTACAGTTTTTTTTGTAACTAGGAATTAATTTTTCATTTCGTAATTATGAGCAATACCCTTCAGGAATTCAATAGGCTCTGAGACTCAACTTCCATTACTATTTTTTTTTATTCTTTCATCGGCATTTCTATATTTCTTTAGCTTTTGGGAGGTGGATATCCAGCGATTAATTTGTCTAGAAATGCATCACATTCTTCAAGGCATCAATAAATTTCCACAGATGGAAGGATGATGCATTCCTAGTTCGAATTGTAGACGTCGATTGGCAGCTTCATCGTGATTGTTAGTGCGATCTTCATCATTTACAGTGCGTTCATAAAGTTCCAGATCTCGGGAGCAAACATAGGGTTCGTTCTTGCATTTTGACGCCTATTCTGTCGTCCAATATAAGTGTCTTCGAACCAATGGAACAAGGGTATTAGTTCGTCTGGAAGACCCGCTGCTAATGTATCCATGTATTCGTCCATCTTTTCTATGGCACAAAGGCGAGCGCTATAATCATTTTAGCCCATAACGCAAAGTCCGAGTCGGTTTTATAGCGATTCGATAAACCCAATGAAACAAGATGTCTGTGCATGTTTTGGGCTAGATGGAAAAAACATCCCTTAATTCGAGCGGTGGGAAATGCATCTTGAAAGGCATGAATGGCAGCTTGCTCAAAATCACAAATTATAGAAACTGCTCTCAAATTTGGTTCGATGGTTTTAAGTAACTCAAATAAACGAGAATAAGTTCATCTTTGCTTGTTAGGAAGAAGAGCATAAACTATAGGAATAACTCCATCATGCTTCTTAGCCGATATAACATATACTTGATGAAAAAGACTTGGCGCAATGGTGAAAGTTCCGTCGGCAAACCAATTTCTGAGAAGACTAAATGCTGAAGCCAGCTTATTCTTCCAAATATTAAAATTCATTACTGCCTTCTCCTGTGTCTCCCAATAGGAATTTTTCTTCCATACCCAGTTGGGGAACATATAGTGTATAGGACTCGGGTATAATAATTGCTCCAAATGAGTTGGGTTAGCTGCGCTTTGTTTAATCATTTTCGTGTCCTAGTAATAAGTTTTCGCATTGCAGGCAAGTCAGGCCCTATGGCTAAAGCTGATTGAGAGGCGCCAGTTAAACATTCATTTACTACAACGGTTGGTGGCTCCAGCGTTTCACACTTCTTTTCTTAATATTTGTTTTCAACTTTTCAACTTCTTTTGCAGCAGATGGTTCATGGGTATGTTGATTCAACTGGCAAATCACTTTTCCATCCTTCATATGTAATCTTACTTTACACCGATCTTTCTGTTCACATCGCCAGAATTTTAATTCAGAATCACTCTTGCTCGTTACATCAAAAATAAAAAGGTATCCATCGTGAATCACTTTGCTTCTTCCACGTTTTGTTAAAATATCTCCTTCCATTCGTACAATAGGGCTTAGACGACTGAAAATTCTAAAGCTACCAAAAGTAAATGTAAAAAAAAAACAATTGTTCAATTGTTAAACAATTGTTTCATTGTTTAACAATTGTTAAAATAAGAGCTAATTGCACTATAACAACAAAGTATCTATTTGATGGCTAAATGTCGTTTACAGCGACAAAGTAGTCATTTGACGCCTACAGTCTCTTCGCCGAAAATTTCTATATGCCAAATTAGCTACGCTGAATCGGCCAAGCCGAAACAGCGACGCCAAAAAGTTTAATTCCCATGTGAAGTTATGAAAAGTCCTGGGGTATGTAGCCCACCCGTCTTGGGACACATGGCAGACATTGCCCCCTGTGGTGGCCTAAGCTGCCTGTCCCAGGACATGAGGCGGACATGGCCCTCCCGTCCCAGGACACACAGCGCGCCCGACCCGCTCTTCCTAGGACACATGGCGGACATCGCCTGCCCGTTCCGGGACCCGCAGCAGGCCTAGTCAGCCCGTCCCGGGACCCACGGCGGGCCCAGTCTGCCAGTCCTGGGGGATGTGG
>NC_061108.1:38397300-38478984 GCF_015104395.2 Macrobrachium nipponense
GATCAAAAGATGCCTTATCTTGAAATCTTTTAGAATCTGCTATAATACAACTTACTTCCCATTGTAATTTTAATTTTAGTCGTGGCCTGTTTCTTTAGACCCTTGTATTTGTAACATGTTTAAAAGAATGACCTCAAAGATATAATTACAGACTTAAATACAAATTAGTTGCCTTAGAGATATCTTCTTTGTATATTTATGTTTAATATGTTTTGTGAATAAGTTTTTGTTTACCAAAGATCTGAATATGGTCAGCTGTCGCCCTGTATAATCCTATAATTGTCTTGTCCCTGTGTCTGAGCAGTTGGACTTAATCTTTTTGTTCTTAAATTGCACCCATATTTATGCTTGTTTGGAAAGGTTACTCATTCTCCAGGTGTGTTGGATTCTAGGTACTAATCTCCTTATAATCCCTATCTGTCACTTATACGACCTTTCCTGTACTCTGAATTTCTCATGTAAGTCAGTTTGTCTGCTAAGTAGAGGACGTTGAGTCGAAAGATCTTGCAGAAACTCCGTTGTTTATCTTTCCTTCGTGGCTTATAGCTTTATTTATGGATTTATCACATTCCAAACTTTCGTGATTCTGTTACACACACACACACACACACACACACACACACACACACACACACACACACACACACACACACACACACACACACACCACACACACACACACACACACATATATATATATATATATATATATATATATATATATATACATCTGTGTGCGTGTGTGAATATAATGTTACCCCGTAATAAATATTAGCAAAGGATTAGAGGTAGCTACGTGTAACTGCCGTAGTTTGAAGATACTGGAAATACAAAAACAGAAAAAGAAGTAAGGAGGAAAAAGGAATGGTTAAGAATGGTAGTACTAACGCAGTAAAATCAATGTATAGAAATACCTCAATGGGCTGTACTGATATACAGAAGCAATATTCTGATGATTGATAACTGAGACACACACATAGTCAATGGAGGAGCCGAGAACCTAAACGTTGCCTGAATGTCAATCTCGACAATAAAGAAGAAGATGGTTTCTCTTTCACACACACACAACGTGTGACGTCATAGTTTTTCCAAATGTTGTTGATACCTGAATTCTCTAGATAAACTTCAGGAGAAGATTACTGACGAAGTGTGTTTTATCTATGTGACAGTGAAGGTAAGTTCACCGTACAGCCCTTAGTTGTTCACAAATAATCATTTGTTATATCGTTTCATATGCGAAAAGACCGTTAACGTAGGTTTGTGGCCTGAGCATTGCTACTACCTAGGTACCTAGGTATGCTACTCGGGTAGGTATACTACTACTAACCAGGCTATAACTACGTAGCTAGGTACTACCCTGATTTAAATTGTTTCATAAAAATTTCAAGGAATTAATTAGAAGGTAGCCTATAGCTACCTAGGTAGTAAGTTTGGCTGTTTGATATCATAGGGTAAAAAACCGCAGGGTACAGAGTGGACCATGTACGATCAGCGTGAACAATCCCAAAAAAAGTACATTATAACGCGTCCTGACATCGGAGATGGCCATCAGTCGCGACTTGTTGTTGGTGAGAAATGGAGCTAAAGACCTCTACTCTCCTTTCGAAGTAAGTATTTTCTCCAAAGTTAGAAATTAGGGCCAAATTAAAAGCATTAAACAGAGGGTAGTGAAAAGGGTGTCCAACGCAGTGCAAATCTCACCAAAACGCGTTCAACATTTTTACTTACAACTTGAAATATTTAGAAGATTGACGCCATCTCGATGTTTACGGAGTCGCTTGTGTCAATAAACTAACCATTTCCTGTGATAAATCCGCACACCACTTGTACCCACAGACGCTGGGGCACTTTCATCACAACAATCTGAAAACGGCCCCTCACCGAGTAAACAACTGTTTTGGTAGAAGACGACGACGAAGTGTACACTTCGATAATTTTTTAAATAAATAGTAAAACATCAATATTTTACATATTTATGATGATTAATTTGAAAATATTCGTTATTGAAAGAGTAACTCTATTCTGACTCAAATTTAAGTAATTATTTTTTGGAATTAGAACGTTCTTTTAAGTCCTGTATTATGACGTCACGACATCTTGACTTTCGTACCTATTGTAAATAATTGCTTTACTCAACTTTCTTGCAGAACAGTTTACCAGTTATTCATGCAGATTATCAGCTCTTCATGTATTTGTTATAATCGTAATGTGCATATATATCTTTATTATTTACTTTTTGGATATATGAAGATGTTTTACTGCCGGATTATCGCCGTAGTGTGAAGCAAACGTTTTCGGTCCCTGGGCCTCTGTTTTCGCACCATAAGAAATTATGGGGCCGAATTTGCAATGACCAGAAAGTCGTTAAAAGAGGAAAGTTAGCATTGAGGGGCATATGTTTGATTGAGAAAAATACAAATTTATTCAATATCTAGCTTGTAAAAAATACTTGATTACAAAAAACTTGATTGACAACTAAGCAGCATACCTACTATGGGTTTCAGCGACAGTGCAAGCACGTTTTTGGGCAATACCTATTTCTGTAACGAACACTCGTATCAGAATGAGATTTTGCTATAGTGTATTACACCCAGTGCCATAATTTATAAGGGTATCGTGAATCACTAATCGTAAAGAATAACGACACTTGTCCTTGTACCAAGAGACAAGAACTCCATTATGCAGAAATGGATACGAACACGCGTAAAAAGCTCCACCTACCCTCTCCCCCCCCCCCCGCCCCCCCCCCCCCCCCTCCACCGCCACCCCTGTCCTTCATCGTTCCTTCGCCTTCCTTTCTCTCTCTCTCTCTCTCTCTGTTACCAATAGGTATGTATTGACCCTCCAAACTGGGTATAAGACTACACACAAAACGTTGAAATTGGTGAAATTAGGCTATGTATTGGAAGTATATATACATAAATATTAAAGCAATTTTATCATTATTGCATTACTATGACAACTAGAATTCATGGAAACAGTTTATAATAATGAATCGGCGTATGTGTGAAGCCTCCACTAATGTGGCAACGATGATTTTGCCATTCTTAGCATGCAAACATTAAAGGTTACATTTATTTCTGGCATACGGTTATTAAAGAAATTCAAAATACTAATATAGACTGAATCAATGAAAAGTGCCTAGCAAAAAAAAAAAAAAAAAAAAAAAAATGTATATAATCCACTTATCCATAGTTGTTCCTCAATGGTTTTCGGCAGCCAGATGTACGAAAACGTTAGAAACATTTGATTGTATCTACTTTAGAAATATCTGTAATTTTTCGGGGTAATTTGGTTGCAAAAAAGGGATAATATACATGAATTAAATTAAAGATTTTAAATAAAGTAAATTTGAACTAAATAACGAGTAAAGTAAACAGTTTAGGGAATAAAACTTTGCAGTTTCGTCGTCTGCTGTTCGTAACTGTGTTTGTGGCGCGCGCTTAGGAACCAGGAACAGCAACTTGTTTAAAGTGCAATGTGGAGTGAATTGAGACCAAAATGTGTATAATAACAATCAAATAAGCACTGTGGAGTTTCAGTTGTGATGGCAGTAAGGATAAAAACCACCGATTACAAGGTAAGAATGAATTCATTTCAAACCATGACCCCGGGAATAAAAAAGTTTCATACTTTCAGTAATATAGGCAACAAAATGTTGTTTTATTGTGCTGATTACAACTGCAATTTTGAGTAAGATCAATAAACGTTACATACATACGCTAACATTGTTCAAATGATTGCTGGGAAGGCTGGGAAAGATGATTGTCGTCACTGATCAGAACCTGTACATCCCACGGTAGCCGCCACATTGGATTTCAAAACTGCCTTGAAAACATATTTGTTCCGATACGTAATACAAACCCTCGGTCCTTTAACAATAGGAAGGTAACTAGCGGCAGCTGGGACGGTCGTAAGCTTCGAACAAGGGGAGAACGGTAGTTAACTGCTTGTCCGATCGTGCGCGCGGGCGTGAAGAATCACTTTTGCTTTCGGCCGCGGGTGTGAAGGACGTGTTCGTCATCGCTCTCTGCCCGCTCCATCGTCGTATGCTTTGTTTATAATGGTTTGGTTTGACTTGAAAATGAAACTGTAAGTACACTGTTTTCATTTTCATTACTTAATTATGAATCAACATGGAGCTATCGCCGTAGAGACGGCGATTTCCGCTCTTTTCATGAATTGAACCCTTGAATTATGTCTCGGTGCCGAAGGCGGGCGCACTCGCGCCGAGTCATGTATTTTGGGCGAAAGTGTGTAATTGAAAGATGTAAGTACTCTTTTTCATTATATTTTTGCCCTGTGCGTTCGTTGCCGAGAGCTTGATTGCGCTCGGCAAGAGCCTCTTATTTTGTATGAATAGAATGCAATGAAAGTGGATTCGCAATGCAGTTTTCTTTTCATTTTCATTTATTAATTGCATCAAATTTAATTTTGGATCAATTTCCGCTCTTACCCGGGAATTAATCCTTACGATTTATTGCTGTGAAAGTGAAAATAGCAAGTGCAGTATTGTTCATTTTCATATATATTTATGATAGCATCATATTATTATGGATCAAGTTTCCGCTCTTACCGGGAATTGATTTTTCCCTCTTTAGTTCTATGAAGTGAATCGCAAAGTGCAGTATTCTGTTTCATTTTCATATTACTTTTCACTGCTGTGCGGGGTAGGGGAGCGAAGGTCTGCCAGGAAGTCGTCGGAAAGCTCTCCCGCGACTCCCTTGGTATCCGATTCTTCGTCTTCTTTCCTGCCCCCCCCTCTCAGCTTCCTCGTATTTGTTTTTGGGTGGGTTCCTTCCTTCCGTTCGGGGTGGGACATGTCTCCCCCCCCGTGCGTGAGGGAACCCCTCTTACTAATCTGTCTGTGCTACCGCAGGTGCTACAGCCGTGGGAGACGACCTTGGACAGGTATGGACCACTGCGGCTGCAGGGCGTGCCTAGCATCCACGATCTGCTGCAGAGTCTAGCGAGGTCTGGGGCGGTGACCTTGGAGTGGTCTCCACTACAACCTTCACGGCCGCTTAATGCTGCTTCCCCCCGCTGGTCTACACTCCCCATGCTGTGTCGGTGACGCCGTCTGCCGCTTCTAGGGCCGGTCGCCGCCGTACCGAGGAGGGGTATGCCGCCGCCGCCTGTGTTTTCCCTTCGTGTTGCCTGCCCCAGACTTCCGCTGTTCCAGCAGCTCGCCCCTGGACCGGCCGTCCAGTACCACGCTGGCTGCCGATAATTCTACGAGGCGATGGCTGGGCCTGCCGTACCTGTCGCTGATGTGGTTCCCGCTACTGGCTTGGCTGTCCCTTCTGTGTTTACCGCTGCCGCTGTTCCTGCCGCTCCTGAGCTGGTTGCTGTTCCTGTCGCTCCTGGTTCCTGCGCCTGTCCATGCTGGTCCTGCCCATGGTGTGTCATTCCCCAGTCCCAGGTCCTTACGGACAGGTGCAGTCGGGCCGTGTTGCTTCGGCAATAGGCCCGACTCCGGCCTGGATGGAGGACCTGACGACTGTCCTGCGTGAGCTGACGAAGAAGAGGAAGGTGTCATCTTCGTCTTCGTCTGTTTGCTGCCTCTTCCCCTTCGACTTCTAAGGCCCATAAGCCGAAGAAGAAGAAGGCTGCCTCCCCCCCCCCTAAGAAGTCTCTTCGGGAACTTCTAAGGGCCCGTCCCACCTCGGTGGGACGGGGGGTCCTTCTGCTGGTCCTCCTGCTCCTTCGGGAGCGGGACCCGTCTCCCCTTCCGTAAGGAAGAGATAGACGGGGACCATAGGAGGAGTATCGGTTAGCTCTGGTACTTCCTCGCCTGGTGCTAGCGGACGATGCCCGCTACGGCCCAGGTTCCGGCTCGGTCTCTCGTTCGCGGGAGATCCCAGTGGTATGCTCCTCCCTCGGGAGACCGTGCAGCAAAGTTTCGGCGCCAGAGTTCGCTCGGCGCCAAGACCACGGCACGGAGCAGAAGGCTGGCGAGAAACCGCCTCAGGTGACTTCGCCAGGCCAGCGGCCGCTCTCGCAGCGACCAGCTGGTAACCGGGTTTTGTTATTCCCCCTAAGAAGACTCCTTCGGGAAACTTCGAAGGGCTCGTCACATTCCGGTGTGACGAGGGGGTTCTTCTGCTGGTCCTCCTGTTCCTTCGGGAACGGGGCCCGTCTCCCCTTCTGAGAAGAAGAAGAAGACGGGGACCAGGGTGTGCTCTGGCTACCGCTGGTACACCCTCGCCTGGTCTTGGCAGCTCTGCTGCTAAGCCAGGTACCGGCTCGGTTTCTCGTCCGCGCGAGAAGTTCCGAGTGTACGATCTCCTTCGTGTGACCGTGCAGCCAAAGTTAAGACGCCTGAGTTCGCTCAGCGTCATGACCGAGGCACGGAGCAGAAGACTGTCGAGAGGAACCGCCTCAGGTGACTCTCGCCAGGCCAGCGGCCGCTCTCACAGCGACCAGCCGGTACCTCGGGGGTGGGACGTGACGGTCTCTGACCGGCCACGGGTTGAGGCTGGGAAGAGGTCCCCCAGGTCCCCTCGACCGACGGTACCAGCCTCGGCTGGTACCAGCGGTTTGACGTGCCGCGAGGACGCTCACCGGTCTCACGGCGAAAGCGAGCTCTGCAGGTCACCTGACCGCCGCTCCCACAGGGACCGGGCGATACTGGTGACCAGCAGCAGCTCGTCTGACGCACGGGACCGGGGTCGACGTGCTCAGTCGAGCCGATCGCCACAGGTGAGCGGCACGGCCAGGCCTGCAGATTGATCCCCACCGCGGGTTGGTGATCGGCTGCAGCCCCCCACGTACGCTGGTCCTGCCAGCGAGCAGGGGGGGAGCGTCAGGTCTGTCTCTCCACTACCTTCAACTTCCTCGGGCTACACCGGGAAGAGCGAGGTAGCTAGGAGTGATCGTGAGAGGTGCGCCGCTCACGATCCCGTCACGACGCCGCACGTGCCACGTATGGTCTTTAGGACCAACCAGGACGTACGCGCAAGTGATTGGAGGCGACCGTCAGGGGGGAGAGGGGTAGCGTCAGTTCTGTCTCTCCGATACCTTCAACTTCCTCGGCATACGCCAGGAAGAGCGAGGTATATAGGAGTGATCGTGAGAGATGCGCCGCTCACGATCCCGCACGACGCCGCACGTGCCAGGTTGTCTTAGGACCAACCAGGACGTACGCGCAAGTGATTGGAGGCAACCGTCAGGGATCTGTTGCTGGTCCTTCTTCTGAAGGAGGAGGGTCCTGGGAGCTGCTCTTGTTGGAGGGACTGGACGGTCCTACTCCTCAAGACGCTGTAACTTCCGAGATTCAGAGTAACTTTACCCAGGTTATTGCACTGATTCGTCAGCACAACGACCGGGGGGAAGGATCGCCGCTCCCACCAGCAGAGACCATGTCTCTGCTCGAGTCGTTTTGGGGCCCGAGAGGGAACCCAAACCGACGGTGGGTATGCCGCGATCGGAGCTTGCCGATTCTGTCTTGAAACCAGAGTCTCTCGTCTCCGGACAAGAAGGCTCTCTCAGTTCTGGCCGGTGATCAAGCTACTTCCACCTCCTCTACTGCGACAGCGGCGTTTCTACGTGTCTTCGGACACCGTATTTAATACTCCTTCGGTCCTCCTGAGAGGTTTCGACCTCGACGATGGACTGGTAATGGAGTGCCCGGAGGGACGGTATCGGCTCTCTCCTGTCAGGTGTCGATCAGCCCCACCCAGACGACGTTCACAGTGGCGGCAGACCCTTACCTACAGTGAGAGTTCGTAACCCTCCTCGGGGGAAAACGTTTTCTCCTGACGATACGTTTTCCCAGACTCTGAAAGGCCATCGCCGCAAGGCGATGGCTGCTCCTACTCTTCTCCAACTGCTAGTTCCACTGGGAAGGCGAGCGAGTATCCAATTCCTCCCCCATTCCCTCTCTCCTTACGGCTACGAGGGAAAGGGGAAGGATCCTACAGAGATTTCTCTGTAGATCCCACGTTGGGGACTGCGCTACCAGGGGGGACCTTCGGGTCCTACCTGACGTAAGCCCCCGGTCCGTTGAGGAGGGATCCTGCCCCATTCTCGATTTCTACGGGAATCGAGAGGACCACCAGCCGATATCGTTTGACGAATTCGGTGGGGGTTTCGCAGATTGCTTAGAATTCTACGGAATTTCTAGCGCATATTCAGAGTGTTAGAGTTTCTTACGATCTCCAAACACTTAGGCGAGACCACGGTCCAAAGTGAGCGAGACGAGAATCCCCGATATGTTACACGATAATCGGGAACCTCGCCTATGCTCGAATTCCTGGAATTTCTAGCATTAGGAAGAAGACTGCTGCTGAAAGAAGACTTATCTCACAGTAGGCGACCAACCTGGAATAGAGAAGAACGGACGGGAAATATCCAGTTTGGCTGGAACTATCGTCTTAGTATTCTGTTTCACCATTGAAGCTTTCCTTCGAGGAAGACTTCTCCTTCACTCTCTTTAATAGAGAACGAAGGTGGTCGATCTCCAATCCTTTATTTTGTCTTTTCTTGAAGGAAAGAATTTAGGATGGAGATCGTTGTTCAGAATCCTACAAATATACTACGTATATTAACCTCGCGACATGATTCTGCTAAGCAGTTGAATGGTCCGAGGGGTAGGCGCATATCCTGGTTATTCTACGGATTGCGACTTAGACGAAAAGTATTCTAATTGAACTGCAACCCGGGTTGCCTGCAACCTCCCAGGAGTTTCCAGTTTCAATTTTATATACTTATGGTGTTGTCACACAACAACACCATTTAAGCTTTTATATTTACCGAAATTCGTTTCGCTTAAATATAATTGCTCGAGCATATCTTTTATGCTCGGTGGTTCTAGCCGAACGCATTCCTTCGTGGAAAGGAGGGGATTACTTGGCAACTCAGGATGACGAGTCAGCGACAGCTACTGCGTATTGAATTGCCCGAGGCATTTCAGTATCAGCTGCCGCTTTGAGATAGACGGTTGTTTATGTCTTTCTCACCTGCTTTGATTGAATAACAACCGTATCTCTGCCCAACAATCACGGACTTAAGTCTCTGATTAACGGGGATTCTCGCATACATGAATGACCATCTACTGCTGAGAAACGCTAGTATTCATCGTCTTCGGTATTGCGAGAATTTTAAACAGAGATATCTATTCGACTCTCATCTTTCTGTTTACCGCACGGTACAGAATTCTGTAATAGTCTCTTGCTGCATCGTATCCCGATAATGCGAATGATTTTTGCGGAATCTGAGTTTGTCCTCAAAATATCTTGTATTCGGAGGTGTACAATTGTTCATTGTTCACCCGGATTAGCAGATGTATTGGAAAGACATCGCCTACTCCCACACCTGCCAGCTCTACTTCCAAACGTTCAGCCCATGAGAAGCAGTTCTTCAAGCGGCTCTCCCCTGTGTTTCATTACTGAAGAACGCCCCGCTTTCATTGCACAACGGACAGCAATGAAATGGCGGTTAGCGTTTTCAGTCATTTGTAAGCACAGGTTTAGAATCTTGAGATTCCTTCTCTCGATTCAGCTGGAAGACGTAGGTTGCATTCATTGCCTACCTTCGTCTTCAACGTCACATAGTGTTGTTTCTCCTTAAGCTGAGATTCAACGTCTATGAGATTTTTTTTCTTGCCATCAGGGACCTCGGTCTTTTGAAGGCAATTGACTTTCGCCTTTTGAGCTTATGCATTAAGAGAATCATCGCCGCGCCGTCCGGCATCGGTGACTAACAAATATTTTATTTGTTTGGTCTCTCAGCATAACTCTTTAAAGGCGAAGGTCACCGTGACTTCCCCGGATGCTTTGGGACACCCTTAACTTGCCTCTACTGATTCCGAACCAGTCAGTCGGCAGCTGTCAGAGCGCCCGAGTCAGTTACGAACTATGCTGTGGACTTAGTTCGGTTGTTCCAGAGCAATCATTACTTCGTCTTAATAGCTTGTCAGTATGAGTACTGTACATAACCAAAGTCGAGAAGAGGGATAGGTCATACGACTATTCCCTTCTTTTCGTCTTAGGTAATTGCATGACTTCTCTTGAGAAGTCAAGCACAAAGGGATGGGGATTTGTGACGCTCGATTTCATACCGATCTTCGTATCGAAGACTCAGAACCCTTCGGTAACTGACGATTGGTTCGAGTCCTTCACAATACCCTCCCTAATGGACGTCACCGCCTCCGATACGAAGGCTATGCTGCTTTGTCCTGTGAAGGTTGCGACGGAGCTGTCTGAAGAAACTCGACACCCAGGAATGAGTGTGGACGCCTCTTCATCATTCTCTCGCGTTCCGCAAGAACTTCTCCGTGGCGCAGGTAATGAAGCAGGCGCCTGGTCCAACCGGACCGCATGCACCTCCCTTCTACCTTCAGGATATTGCCCACAGTTCCTTGGATCTTTTTCCTTGGGAACCGTGGTGGTTGCTCACACGTTGTGTAGTTAACCCAGACCCTCGCAGGCTGAACAGCATCGAGTCCTGGTGTGACCGTAAGAATGGATGAGGAATGAGAGTGTGACTGGCTCCTCTTCCCATCTTTTTCTTCCCTCTACCTTTGGGTAGGGGAGGGGACACGGTCGTCACCCTGCTGGGTAAGGACGAGATGCAGGTGAGCTACTCAATAGAGCACCATCCTATCCCTTTCAGTAGGGATAGGAGTAAATATCCACCACTTCCTCCAACAAGGGGGAGGAAGTGGATGCCAAATTGAGACAAACCCATCATTTTATGATTGTCTCTTGCAAACAGGAACAAGTTCTTGCTTGCTGGTACGAAGAGATACGCTTGCCTCTCTCTTAGTACTTGGCCCAGAGGTCTGACCATTGATCCATTGCGGTGCACACCCCGATCAATTGGACCGAGGTTTGGATCCCTCCCTTGCTCTTACGACCAGGGAGGCACTCCAGGGTTGGACGAACACCAGTCTGTTCACCAAAAAGACTCAGATTCCTCCCACCAAGAAGTGAGTCTTCCTATTGTTAAAGGACCGAGGGTTTGTATTACGTATCGGAACAAATGACAATTTGTCGAAAATTGCATTTTTCCTAACTATACAAACCTGAGGTTCTTTACATATAGTCCCCACCTCCATGCCACCCTCACTCTGCAACTTTTTGCATGGGCCTAAAGCAAAAGTGATTCTTCACCTCTCGGCGCGCGCGCGCGCACGATCGGACAAGCAGTTAACTACCGTTCTCCCCTTGTTCGAAGCTTACGACCGTCCCAGCTGCCGCTAGTTACCTTCCTATTGTTAAAGGACCTCAGGTTTGTATAGTTAGGAAAAATGCAATTTTCGACAAATTGTCATTTTACGAAGAGTGTCACATGCTTATTTTAGTTCGTATGGGGTTTCCATATATCACATTATGTTGATGAAACTTCAATCTTTTGAATGGTTTGCTTGGAGTTGTAATTGTATTCTTGTTTCACCATTTAAATATCGAGTGAAATAAGACCTGTCCACCGTGATAAGGGTTGGTAGTCGCTGGTGTTTCCCCCTAATAGCCTAACTTCAGTGGGCATTGACGACTGAACTCTTGCGACCATTACCCACCTAGGGTAAAACACCGCTGTGCGGCCACCTGCACGGACAAATGAGCCACTTTTTCACTCTATAGTTAATGGTGAAACAACAACGCAAATCAATATTTAAGCATACCGTTCAAAAAATGGAAGTTTGTTCATGACACTTACCAGCCAGATATATATATATTATATACTATATTTATATATATATATATATATATATATATATATATATATATATATATATATATATATATATATATATATATATATATATTATATATATATATATATAATATATATATATATATATATATATATATATATATATATATATATATAATATGGCTGTATTCTCCGAAGTCCGGTAGAATTTCAAAACTCCCGGCACATGCAGTGGTCGGCCAGGTGGTTAGTACCCATTCCCGCCGCTGGGAGGCGGGTGTCAGGAACCATTCCCATCTTCTATTCAGATTTTCTCTGTCGCCGGTATTATAAACAACTGTTTTCAGTACCTCCGTCTTAGGATTTTGGAAACTTCATTGCCGCTTAAGTATCTTGGTTGTTTTTTGGTTTATTAACTTGGATTTGCGGCTAGGCATACGCTATCATAAATTGATTTAAATTTGATTTTTCTTGGCATAAGATGTCTGAATCTAGTTAGGCTAGTTTCAGACTTTGTCGTCTGCAAGGGGTAAGGTGAGACAAACGAAACCTTCGGTAGATCCTCACTTAGTATGCACGACTTTGACAACTCCGACTGGAAGGGAGGAGTGCTTTTATTAGATATTACAGTGGACCCCCCGTATTCGCGTTCTCCAGATTCGCGGACTCACACATTCGCGGATTTCTCTCGGGAACGTTTCCCTGCATTATTCGCGGAAAATTCGCGCATTCGCGGTATTTTTCTATGATAAATATCCACAAATTCCTGGTTTTTTGATGAATTTCATCATAAAATGCACTTTTTGTGATAAAACTATTAAAAAAACCATGTAGGAAAATTTTTAGTGGGTTTTTCTTGAGTTTTAACTAACAAAATAGGCTGTTTTTAGCATTTTTATAGGGGTTCCAAACATTCGCGGGTTCTAACTATTCACGGGGGGGTCTGGTACGCATTCCCCCCCGCGAATACGGAGGGACCACTGTACTCGGATAACCCTGGTAATTCTAGAGCTAATACGTGATGTGTACATATTTCTTGTTGAAAGATCAATGTAATTAGTGTGATGTTTGACTGATTCCGAAGGAAGATGTATGATTCGTATGTACGCAAATTAGAGCGTGTTAGAATCAAGAGGTCTTCCTCCAAGACTGCATTAGTAAACAGAAGTCAGGGTAATGAACCCACTAACCTCCTGTAGACTTTATATTGCCTAACCATGTGGATGGCCTACGGGCCTAGAGGAAGTGTCTGCGAGAGGTAATGCCCTTTCTGTTATGATGGATTACATCAGTAATCTTGGGAGGACGCTAGCGAGGACGCTTTTGAAGACAGTCGGCGTCATATAAGTCATGATGCTCGGCAGAGCACTAGCCAGGACGTTCTTCACAACGATAAGCGCCTTACGCATCAAGACGTTCGGCAGGACTCCTACAAGAATGCTCGTCAAGAGGACGCTCTTCAGGACTCTCCACAGGACGTTCCTTTACAGGAGCTTAATAAAAATTCGGAGTTGCGGTGAGACATACCTGAATTTCTTCGAACCCTCTTTCAGATAGAGGACCCCTATTACAAATGGGACCTCAGGGTTTGATTATCGGACACTCTTCAGAACACTCAGCAGCAGAATCCTTTACCGGAACTTCGCAAAGCTTCGGAGTTGCTATTAAGCATTCCCGACTTTCGTCTTTGAACCTTACTTCAAGTAAGAGACCCCCTTTGACGAGGTGATAGCGAGAGAAGGGGTCTCAGGGTTTCATTGCTTCGCGGTCGCTTAGGGACTCTTTTACTTTTCCCGTAAGGGAGACAGAGTCCTCGAGCGACTCCCAACCTGCGAACGAAGACGCCTTCTGTAAGACTAGTTTGCTGATAAGTTTCGGCCCTTGGTCCCTTGCTCTCTTCTCTCGCAGTGTGCTTTGTTGAAGAAGAGTAAGTAGCCTGGTCTCGTCAAGATGTCCATTTCGCTTTCTACGAAGGGAGCGTTCAAAGAATTCATGACTTGATGAACTCCAGGAAAATGCAAGGCAAAACTTCCTTTGCCCTACTTCCAGCAAGGTTAAGCATAATAACAGGCATCCGATATGAAATGGGAGAGAAAGCTGGTTGGAGAGTTCCTTCCTCTTCCCAGGACGATTTTGCCAGCCAGATAGACTATCTGAAAGGGCTGTTCAGGACGATGGATATATTTAGCTCCTAGATTGGTATTTCGGGGCCCTGGACCTGCAGCCTCGGGGCCCTGACCCTTTGTCACGTAAATGGGTTAGTTCTCATTGACAAATATTTCAATAACATTTTATCGAGTAAGAGGATAAGTTCTCATTGACAAGATTCGGAAGAGCTCTCATCCATTTGTAGAGGCTCATCCATGAAAAAGACTTGTAGACTAAGACCATGAAGTCTTATGTCTAAAATACATAAGAAGATTGAGCCGTCCTCTTCGGCACTCGGTTCTCACTTGAGGACCTTCTACGACTAGTACTAAATTCGTTCTCTTCATTAAGAGAACGAAGCCAGTCGTTTTCCATGCTCTCTCTTCCTCGTCGAGGAAGAAAGAAGTAGAGAATTAGCTTTCCAAATGACTACAATACTCTACGTATTTTACCTTTGCGTTATATGACTACTGTATGGTTCAAGTCATATACGCATAACGTAGTTAC
This sequence comes from Macrobrachium nipponense, assembly GCF_015104395.2. NCBI lineage: Eukaryota > Metazoa > Arthropoda > Malacostraca > Decapoda > Palaemonidae > Macrobrachium > Macrobrachium nipponense. The sequence goes on from NC_061108.1 coordinate 38,411,614, forward strand.
CTCTAAGGATGGCAACCGAAAGGACTATTATTCTAAGTGAATTTAATCGGTACTCCCTGCGACCCTCCAGGAGTTTCCGGTTTCCCCTTTAGATTTTTAAGGCATTGTTACGACAACACCAACTCAGCTTCTGTATTTAGCAAATTCTGTTTCGCTTAAATATGTTTGCTTGAGAGTTTTCTTTCTGCTCGATAATGATAACAAACCTATTCATTCGTAGAAAAGAGTAGCTGGCAACTCAGGCAGAGTAGTGCAAGACGGCGAACGTACACTGCTGTGACTAGAGCCAGCTCACTGAGAGTGAGCTCAGTTCCAGCTGGGGGTCTGCCATGCGCGGTCGGTTATGTCTCTCTCTCCTGCGGGATTGACTGACTAACCGTATCTCTGCCCTTCAATCACGGACTTTAGCCTCGGGTTGAAGGGATTCTCGCATGCATGAATGAACATGATCTTCGCTTTGCGAAAATTTTTTCAACAGAGATTTATATTAGATCTTTTAGGTTCTGTTTACCGCAAGGTAACAGAATTCTGTACGAGTCTACTGCGGCATAGCACAATAATGCACACCTGCTTAAGCAAAGCGCAGCATTATTAGGGAAGGAAACATGCTCGGTGAGGGAATGAGTGAGTCTGCTGGGGACCATTTCCTCGCTGGAGAAGTTTGTTACCCTGAATAGGCTGCAATTCAGACCTCTCCAGTTTTTCCTGCCGGAAAACTGAAATAGCATCGAAGATCTAGATATGATTCTGAACATCTCTCAAAATCAAGGATCACCTAAGGGGATAGCGAGACTGTGCCAGGCATCCGGAGAGGGGTACAGATGTCCTTGCTCATAATCTCATAGAATTGGAAGCAATTGGGTTGGCTCTCCAGTTCGTCTAGCAACGAGTGGTTTACCCAGTGGTCCAGATCAACTCGGACAATTCCACAGCTTTCTCATATCTCTAGAAATATCGAGAAACACTCTTTTCGTCCCTGTTCGTGTTAACGAGAGAGAGCCTGTTATGAGAACAGGCACGGAACGTAACGATCCTCAAGAGGTTCGTTGCACGATTGCAGCACGTTCGTGCGGATCTTCTTGATAGACGGCAGTAATTACTGACGTCTGAATAAAATCTTCGCTTAGAAGTGTGTCGAGATTTGTGGAAACGTTGCGGACGTCCTTTCAGAGAACTCTTCGCAATGTTGAAGAAGAAGAGGCTTCTTCTAGACTACTCCCTTATTCTCGATCCGAGAGCAGTAGCAATAGACGCCATCCTATAGTATTGAATGGGGATAGATGTTTAGTCTTTTTTCCCCTATTCAAACTCTTAGGAGATGTAATAAGATAATTTCCGGCGTCAGAGGGAGAGAGAATGACACTGATCGCCCCATGTTGGCCTTCGGGAGGCTAGATTCACAGAGGTCACGTCCTTCCTAGAGCACTTTCCAAGGACCCTTCCCGAGAGAGTCGGTCTACTCTAACAGCCTCTCTTCGAGAAGTACCTCAAGACCTCTCCGCTCTAAGTCTGACTGAGTTCAGACTGTCGAGAAGTTGATCAGAATGAGAGGATTTTCAAGACTAATGGCAAGTGTCATTACCACAGCAAAGAAGTGCTGCCTATTTTGCAGTGTACCAATCAGAGTGGGCCGTTTCTGGAGAGAGTGCAGGAAGAATGGCTTTTGCTCCACCTCGACCTCTGAATTACATTACCGTCTTCCCTCTCCGTCTGAAGAATGGGATAACCTGGCAGCTCCAACTAATAAAGAATACGGAAGTATGTTGTTGACGGCCTTTAGGCTCAGAGATTTGATTCTGTCGAACAACAAAGCCCTTTACGATCTTTGAGGTCTGTGGAAATCTCGAAACCGTCTAGATCGAAGCTTCCGGCATGGAACTTAGACGTAGTCTGAAGTTCCTGATGTCAAAGCATTTTGAACCTCTCCTTTCTGTAAACTTAATACACGTGATCAGAAAGGCTAGTTTTCTAACCACTCTAGCCACGACAAAGAGGGTTAGTGAGAATTAAGCCATCATCAGACGTTTTGACTTTAGAGGACATAATGCGGTGTGTTCTCTAATCCTTCCGTCCTTGGCTAAGAAGGAAAACCCGTCTAACCCTTGGACAGAAGCTTGGAGATCAAGGGGATGACACAAATTATTGGGCAAGAGCCAGAGAGTCCTGTGCCCTGTCGGGACTCTCAAGTTTTATCTAGATAAAACTAAAAAGAAAGTCGAGGTCCTTCGGACAATCTGTAATGTTCCATAAAAAGACCAGACTTGCCCATGTCGAAGAACGCCCTGGCGTTATTGTTAAGGAGTCTTTCAAAGAGGCTCATTCGTCATGTTTGGACAAAGATTTGAAACTTTTTAAAGTAAATGCTCACGAGATGAGGGCGCGGCCTCCGAAGCATTTCAACCGAGAATGGCACTCAGTAACATACTGAGTGCTGCGTTTTAGCTGTGTTCGCTTCACACTCCCTGCGGGATGCGAAGACGACATATGAGATCTGCGGCTCGCTAGGGCCATACGTGTCCTCAGACACAATCTTGGGGGCAAGAAGTACCACTCATCCTATCCTGTAGAAAATGGTTAGGAAGAGCTGTTCATTTTGGTTGTTGGGCCGCCGCCAATGGCGGACTTCTCAATTCTTAAGCCTTAGTTAAAACATTCTTAACTTTGGCTAGGTTGGTCAGGTGGTGATATATATTACTTCTTAGCCTTCATGGTATGGTCAATATGGTCTAGTCACATTGTGGTCACGCTCCCATTGACAGATCATCTAGAACTCACCAGCTATACAGGTCACTACCTTGCTGGAGACTCTAGTAAAGCAAAAGAAGACTTGGGTGATTGTAATCACGAAGTCAGCTACGCTAACAGGTAATGAACCAAGATGTATATCATCTGCAAGTGAATTGTTTCCCAAAATCCTTTTATTCTGTCCCTCCCCACCTCCAATGGTGGGAATCAGCTATACAGTGGACCCCCCGTATTCGCGTTCTCCAGATTCGCGGACTCACACATTTGCGGATTTCTCTGGGGAACGTTTCCCTGCATTATTCGCGGAAAATTCATGCATTCGCGGTATTTTTCTATGATAAATATCCACAAATTCCTGGTTTTTTTTATGAATTTCATCATAAAATGCACTTTTTGTGATAAATCTATTAAAAAAACCAAGTATGTAAATTTTAAGTGGGTTTTTCTTGAGTTTTAACTAACAAAATAGGCTGTTTTTATCATTTTCATAGGGGTTCCAAACATTCGCGGGTTCTAACTGGGGGGGTCTGGTACGCATCCCCCGCGAATACGGGGGGACCACTGTATATATATATATATATCTGGCGGGTAAGTGTCATGAACAAAATGATATTGTAATGATACAATAAAGTTTGTTCATACTTACCTGGCAGATATATATATATAATCAAGTACCCGCCCAACCTCCCCTCGGGGACAGTGGCATTAGAAAATCTGAATAGAAGATGGGAATGGTTCCTGACACCCGCCTCCCAGCGGCGGGAATGGGTACTAACCACCTGGCCGACCACTGCGTGTGCCGGGAGTTTTGAAATTCTGTCGGACTTCGGAGAATATAGCTATATATATATATATATATATCTGCCAGGTAAGTATGAACAAACTTTATTGTATCATTACAATATCATTTGTATGGGATTCAGTTGTTCATAGCACATCAGCTGTTTCCGGCTGTATGCGTTCACACAACAAGTATATTACTAACGATACTTTTGACATTCTCTTTTACTTTTTTAAACTTAACTAGAAGATGGGATAGATAAAAGAGATGGAGGAAAAGGGGTTAGCCTAACTAAAAAATGGAATAGATAAAGAGCAGGAAAAGAGGTTAGCCTATTGTTATTTGTTCTCATAAATTTAACTTGCATGATATGTGAGATACATGATAAAATCATTTTATAAGGGTAAAAATTTGGGGGTCACAATATATACGAGATCGCGTGTTATACAAGTACGTATACATAAGGTACATTCTAGAAGGTGTTTCAAGTTTCCAGTCCTAAAGAAGTAAGCAATTTGGAGAATTTCACTAAGATTTGAATATAATTACTGTACTGGACTTTTATTAATTTGACAGTTTAATTAAATACAAGTTGCATTCTTTTCTAGGTTTTGAAAATGGCTCATCGCGTCCGATGCTTTTTTGACATTGAGGTGGATGGTATACCATCAGGCCGCATCATATTTGAGCTGTTCAGTGATGTTTGTCCAAAAACATGTGAAAATTTCAGAGCTCTTTGTACTGGTAAGTTTTATCTGTAGTGTGTGTCCATATATAAATAGTACATAATCCCTTGTTATGTAGGCATATATTTCTGAAATGTAGATAGTTTAGTATGAAAATGGGTTTGGCTAATAAAGTCAAGTGCAGTAGAATCCTGTTATTACCATAGTTCTGTCACTTCTGCAATTGGCATGTATTATCTTGTTTGAGAAATGAAAGCCAAAGGACTTTTAAGTCCTGATGCTAATCTAGCCGAGACAGCTGGTAACTGGTAGCACTCCACAAATGAAACTAGCTGGGAGTGACTATTCATGATGTGCTTGAGGATGGGGTATGATCAGGTGTACCTTGAAAGGCCTTACAACATCTCGGGTGCATAGAGTCACTTGTGATTGATCTTTGTAGTGCTTACCTGTAGTACTACTGTTATTAAGTCTGTTTTTTTTTTTCTTTAGTATTACAGTAAACAGTAATACCTTTTGTGTAGCTAACATTTTTGGGGTATCAATAAATAAATATTGTTCAATATCTCGGTGAATTTTTCAACTTTTTCAACATTTTGATATCTTATAGGTCATTTTGATTGGCATTACTCTATGAAACATAATTAAATTTAAGGTAATACAGTGGACCCCCCATATTCGCGTTCTCAGGATTCGCGGACACTCACATTCGCTGATTCCTCTCGGGAACATTTCCCCGCATTATTCGCGGAAAATTTGCCTATTTGTAGTATTTTTCTATGAGAAATATCCACAAATTCCTGGTTTTTTTAATCATCATGAAATGCAGTTTTTGTGATAAAACTATTAAAAATAAACTAGGTATGAAAATTGTTAGTGGGTTTTTCTTGAGTTTTAACTAACAAAATACGCAGGAGGTTTTAAGCATTTTTATAGGAGTTTCCAACTATTTGTGGGTTCTAACTATTCACAGGGGTGTCTGGTATGCTTCCCCCATGAACACGGGGGGACCACTGTATACACCTGAACAATTTTATATTGATACAGTAGAGCCCTAGTCCTTGAACATATCAACTTGACCTAATTGGATTTTGATGTGAAATGTCATGTGAATTTTGCATCGGAGCCCGAACAAAAAAAAAAAAAGAGAGAGAGAGAGAGAATTCGACTTGATAAACCGCATTCATTTTTAAAATAAACTGTCTCGGTCATGGCGTTGTTTCTACGAGGGTTGTTTAAACCTTACTCAGCGGTGCTCCGAGTGTTGTGACATTTTCTTACTTTTTGTTTTTGTATGTGGAACTTACCCAGTAATTATATAACTAAGAGCTTCCTACCTACGGCAGCCTAGTTGGAATGCCCTGCCCACTACCGGGGCTTATATACTATAGGGAACAACCTGGCAGATAGCTCCAATTTCGTTATCTGCCGGCTCTCAGTTAACATCAGTGGTTTTAGGCATCCTTTTTCAACGTATTTTGTTGATGAGTTCCCAGTACTACTTGGTGAACTACTCTGTTTTATTTTGCATTAGCGCATTCTTTCCAATATATGTCAGATTCTAGCACAACTAGTGTTAGGTTTTCTGCAGACGTTTGTAAGACCAGATTAGCTAAATCCTGATATGATCCACTTACCAGATGTTGTAAATGTAGAGGTCAACAGTGCAAGAAAGAAAGTACTTGAGCTGAATGTCGTGAATGGGATGACAAGAAATGGAAAATTTTTAGGTCCCACCAGAACAGAAGGATAAGAACAGAAAAGGGAAAGCAGCTGCTGGGGCAGAAAGTAGATCTAGTTTAGATAATGTTCAAGGTGTTGAATTGGTAGAGGATAGCTGTTGTGACATTAAAAGACTTGTTTGCTGCTACCCAAACCTTATTCAACTTAAACTTCAGTAGATTATTCCCTGAAATAACAATGAATATAATTAGCAGTGACCCCATAATAAATGTAATACAAACTATATAAGATCCCCAAAGTAAATCTAATTAAACCAAAGAGATACAAAAGGAAATACAAAAGAGAAAGGAATTGCTTGGTACATTGCTCCAACTGTAAATAAAGTATGAAAAGATCACCAGACAAACGGTTCAGCGCGAGGTATGAAAGAGCAAAAGGACAAAACAATTTTATAACATTTTTCCCCTCTGGATATAGAATTGGTTACATCACTTCATAAGTAATCAATCCCATCCGTATCGGTTCGAACCCCTTGACACCCGGGTTGATCTCTGTACTGGAGGCGATGCAGCCTCTGTTCCAATCTCAGCTTCTGGGTGAAGTTCCATACCCTCCAGAAACTCTTGATGGGTTTGTGTGGGTGACACTGGAGAGTGAGATTGTATGGCCTGTGGTGACAATGGAACAGGAGGTAGTTCTTGATTTTCAGCAACAGAATAGTCCCTAGGGCATGGAGCCAAGTCACGTATGGAAACCGTTGACTCTCGTCCGCTAGGATGTCTAACGTTAGCATATGTTGGCTCAGCATCTAATAGTTCAACTTCATCCACCAGGGGTTAATTTTTGCTTGTTCTGACAAACCACCTCAATAATACTGGTCCTGATGACATAAGCCATGAAGCCAGAGAGCTCCCAGAGGATGAGTGGTGCGGAATTCCAAAAAAGCGTTCATGGGGTGTGACATTAATTGCTTTCGACAGAAGGGATCTAAGTGAATGTATCACATCAGTGAGAACTAATTCCCAGTGCTGATTGGGAAGATTTCAGGACCTGAGTGCCAGCTGGATTGCCATACAGTACTGTTGAGCCGTTCCACTTGCCCATTACCTATTGGGTTAAAAGGGGTAGTTCAACTTGTTGCAACTCCCTTCTGTGCAAGATAGGTTTTGAGCTCCCTGGACATGAATGAGGTTCCTTGATCTGAATGTATATACTGAGGCATCCCACACAGGCTGAATATTTGTTCTAAGCACTTAATCACTGTAGTTGTGTAGTTGGGACACGGAAAAGTGAAAGGAAAACGAGAATATTCATCAACCACAATAAATAGATAGGGGTTGCATGAGGCTGTCGAAACTGGTCCCTTGAAGTCAATGCTTAATCTCCCCATTGTTTGTGTCGCCTTGATAAGTGTTCCTTCTTTGGAGTTTGTAGAACCTTGGTTTCAACTCAGCACATATCCTGCAGGAAGCACAGACCTTAATGTCCTCAGTGGAAAAGGAAAGATTTTTCAATCACAAAGTGCAATAAGTGACTCACTCCTGGATAGCACAGATTCCCATGTATTTCAGTGAGAGTAGATGACGTGGAAACTATGGAACGCCAAAAAGCTCGGGTGAAGCCATCAGGAACCACATTCTCTTTACCGGGGCGATAGTGTACTGTATAACTGAAGGCTGCGAGTTCCATCCGCCATCCCTGGATCTTATTATTCTTACCTTTAGTACGTTTCCTTTTTATTGAACTTGAAGGCCACCAAACATTGGTCTGTAACAAGATCAAAGTGCTGTCTAGCAAGGAAAAGACTCCACTTATGTACAGCTTCCATGATAGCCATGGCCTCCTTTTCTACAATGTGATAGTGCACTTCACTTCCATGTAAAGTCCTAGACATGAAGGCCACAGGCCTGCTACTCTGGTTGAGTACTGCTGCTACTTCCAAGGCATCACATTCGACCTTAAAAGGCAAATTTTCATCCACAGAGTGAAGTGTTGCTCCTTCAAGTTCCTGAAGCCTGCAAAGCTTCTTTATCTAAAGGAAATTTATTTACTCTTGCCAGTGGCTGAATCTTAGCAGAAAAATTGTGTATACATTTAGCATAATAAGCAAACATATGCATTTCCCCCTTTAAAGATCCTTGACTAGTGGGAGATGGTAGTTCTTGTAGAGGCCAGAGACTTTCCATGTCAGGCTTTATAACACCATTCCCTACACAGTAGCCAAGAATGTTAATGGTACGCACAGATTTAGTAGTTTTAGTAGCATTGAGTTAGGTTCTTCTTGTTGATGGCCTCAAGAAAGCACTGCACATTCTGATCATATTGTTCTTGAGTGTGTCCAGCAATAGTGATATTGTCCAAATATGGGAAAGCACCTTGTAAGTTTTCTTCTTTCACCAATTTATCCATCGGTCGGGTAACTCCAAAAGGTACTCTTCAGAACAGGAACAGGCATCTGTTGGCTTCAAAAGCTGTATACTTCTTGTCTGATTCCCTTAGTGGGACTTAGTGGTAAGCACTTTTCAAGTCAAAAGTCAAAAATACACTATATGTTGAGAGTTCATTAACCATGGTGTCAATCCTTGGTAATGGATAAGCATCCAGTTCTGTATACAGATTTATAGTTTGCGAATGATCGACACACATCCTTTTCTTATGCTGATTTAAGGGATCCTTAACCACCACAACTTGAGCTCTCCACTGTGATATGCCATCACCAATAACACCCTCAGCCAAGAGACAACTAGTCTCCACTTCAATGAATTCTTTGTCATCTTTACAGTAGTGTCTTGATTTGTTGACAACAGGCTTACAATTAAATAACAAATGCTGGAAGATAGAAGGCTCATCCACGGCAGTGGCTGCCAATGAACAGTAGGAGTTAGCACTAGATAAGTTGAGTGCAGGTTTCAGTCCACCATATTCAATAGTTACTTCCTGATGCTGTTCTTGGAAGTCCTGACCAAGTAATACTCCCAAACATAAATCCTTCATTACTGCTAGATGTGTGGATGGATAAGTTTCTCCATTAAGATGAAGAGTCAAGTCCACAATGACATAACCTGGAGAGTTTGTATGCAAAGATTTCTGTGCTAAAGCAACATATTTATTGGTGGGATGTATTGGTAGCTTCAATTCCCATGCTACATCTGCTATATAACTGTCATCACTGCACAAGTCGACAAGGGCTGTCAACTTCTTTCCATTGATTGTTGTTGTGGTAGCTGCCCAATAGAGGCTCTGAGGAAAGATGGTACCAGTGTTTGCCACAAGAACAGATGACTTTGAGGGATCAAATACTGTAGCTGTTGTAGATTTACCTCCATATGCAGATTGTTTAGACAGGCACGCTTTTGCAAAGTGCCCCTTCTTGCCACATTTATTGCAAATGGAATCCCGAACTAGACAGTGTGCACGAATATGATAGGGAACGTCCACAAAAAAAGCACTTTCTCTTCATGGAGAGAGTAGCCACTAATAGTACTTGATTTCCAGCAGTTACCTCACAGCTCTCAGACGTTGGTCCACTCTTCACATGATCTTCTGCAATAAGAGCATGATCAGGGGTAACCACAGCAGCAGTATGCTCAACATGAGGAAGCATATGACTGTAAGAAACTAGCATTACGTTGGGCAAGGTCTAAAGAGTAAGCCTGGTAGTAAGCTGCCTCTAAGAGTTTTATTTTCAAGAAGACGCTGCCGAATCATAGGTGAGGCCAGGTCATTTATAAAAGCATCCCTGATCAGCTCCTCTCTGTATTTGTTCTGCACTAACTGCCTTTAAATTACAGTCCTTGCCTAATTTATGCAATTCTCTCAAAAACTCATCCAAAGTTTCCCCTGCCTTTTTGTTGGCGAGTAGCAAGAAATGACTGGTGAATATTTCATTAGGTGCCTTAACATATAACTTTTCCAATGTGGAAATGGCAGTATCATAATTCACACACTCCTCAATGTATTCATACATTATGAAAGGCATAGTTCACAAGTGTCCTCCGTTTATTTGGTGCTCTTTCACCACATTCTTGAATAAAGTTGGAAAACGTCTTGTGCCAATAAATTGCTGTGACATTATAAGACTTGTCTGCTGCTACCCAAGCTTTATTCAACCTAAACTTCAGTAGATTATTCCCTGAAACAACTGTGAATATAATGAGTAATGACCCCATAATAAATGTAATACAAACTATATAAGATCTCCAACACCTGAGTCAAGAGTGGTTTTGCCTCACACTTGGTCGTATTCTTTGACTCCCGATCCTTCGCTCTCTCCTCTTAACGACATTTGGATGACATCATGTCTCTGTTGCAGAAAGCTCCAACACCTTCCCAAACAGAAGATATGGCTTTATCGCCTGTCTCAACAACTTTCCGGATTTTTTTTCTCTCCTGCGGCTCCAGTATCCCTGGCTTTGACTTTCCTCATTAGGAAACCTGCTTCAAATATTTTGGCCTTACCAAAGTTAGTTTTCTCTTCATCAATAAAGAAGGTTTTGAGAGACATGGACTCCTGGTTAGCTTCGAAGAGAGAGATGGGTATAGCTTCTTTTGCTTTCCCTCCTGGCAAGCTGATAAAGTATTACCATTACTACGACAATGGGAAAGCTCCTTGTTTGTGAGCATCTGCCTTCTCCCAGGGGGACTTCTAGGGCCTCATTGACTCTGTTAGATGATCGACCTTTTCATCAGCTAAAGTCATGTGTTGTCCTCGTAAATGGATCACTTAAGTAGGAGTATATTCCAAGTGTTAAAAGTGTATAGCCTCTTAGATTGGACAATCTGGGCATTAACGAGGAAGATGGAAGATGGCCTTGTGATTGCAGAAGACTTGTTGGGGGTCTTGTCGTGTGCAGACAAGGCCATTGGAGATGGATCAGCAGAATTAGCATCTCTCTTCTCCCTATGTATTCTGACAAAGAGGGATTTGTGGTGTTCCTTCATTACTAAAGGCATAACCAGTGAATACTTTTTCCTGAACCTTCACACTTTCCTTTGCAAAGAACTGAAAAGTGTAGGCAAAAAGTAGTAAGGAGAGGAAGGTGATTTTAATATATTTGCAATGAGCTTTTGGAACAGAAGATGTTCTTGATAGCTGAGATCCAGCTCCGGTACTACTTGCTTCGGCAGTTCATATACCAAATTGAAACTTACAAAGATTTTATATGGCTCCTGCATTAAGATGATACACAAATTGGGAAACACTCCACATCATTAGCTACATCCTAGCAGCTCACTCTACGAGTGCCCAACAGCTTCCGAGCTGCACCAAGCCTGGTACCAGCTATGACACCCAGCTCCCGCTCTCATAAGCCCGGCGCAATCCCCTCCTACTAGCTCTCCATTTTTAAATCCACTTGCTTCTGGCTGGCTCCATTGCCAATCTTGAGTCTGGGTTAACAGGAATTAACCCTGTAACAGGGAAGTGTTATCCAGAGGAGGTAACTATCTGGCTCATTGGTGCTCCCCTAAGTCACTGTCCTGCTCTCCTACACCTGGGAGAAGACATACTGAAAGTCATATGGAGGCAGAGGGGAGGTTCCCCTGATAGTTGCCCCCTCAGTCGAGCCTGTTTCACATTCAAAGGTATCGACAGACAGCCACTGAAAAGGTGTCTTTCTGGAATTTGGTGGTGGCTATACAGCCTGTTGGATATCCTAGAACAACAGTCCCTGTCCCACTTACCTACACCTGGGAGTAGACGTACTGGTGGTCCAAGGGAGTCCGAAGGTGGGGTCTGTTCCTGGGTAGTTGCCCCCTCTGTTGATCCTGTAGCACATTCCCAGGCATCAGTAGACAGGTACTGGAAAGGCATCTTGTTGTATTTGTAGTGTTAGGCTGTCACTTTGAAAGGCATTTTAATGGAAGTGTGGATTACTGTCACTTGTCACATTTGACATCCTCCTGAGCGGTTGACACCAGCCTACTACTGTCAGGGTGGTCCGAGGTGTTGACAGACAACCATGGGAAGGCATACTTAGGATTTGCATTCTTTGTCCTATAATGATGTGGTGCTTTTGTGATGACTCTCGGCCATTGGAGAGACATGTTTCAGTATTAGTAATGTTCAGGTGTCCACCTGTGTCTGTGCATCCACCTATCCGTTTGGCAGCAGCTGTCAGACATCTGGCCCCACAGTAGCAGTTGCCAGACACCCCCTCTTCAGTTTGCTAGGTTGGTTTCATCTGCACCTATGGTTCATGGTCCTTTATTGAAGCTCAGTCAGCACCTTCTTAGTAACATTCTCGGCTTGTTCCACCATCCACTAAGAAGAGGATTTAGTGTCCAAGCAGCTCCCAGTGTCGAGTGCTCAGCTCCTACTCTTCATATCAGACTCCCACCTCTGAGTGATTTACAGTTTGCTCACAAACCTTTTGTCTCTTCAGTCTGTTTCGCCTTTGCCTAGAGTTCAGACGAGATGTTGTTGCCCTCTCATGAATGACTATTAGTATTCCAGAGTCATGTCCTTTGTGGACAAGGACTGAGTTGTTCTGAGTTATGAGCTTGTTAAAGAAAGGTCCCTTCTCTGGTGTGCTCTTTTTTTCCAAGAAATTAGTAATTTCACTTTGGTTAGAAAGAGAGCAAGAAGTGTCTTGTTCAACGAAAGTAACCTTCTTTAGGAAGTGTTAGCCTCTTCCTCAGAACACAACATCAGTCTCAAGAGTCCTTTTGGACTCTGGTCTCACCTCGGGGTTTTTTTTGGCTTTTCTGTTTTCCAAGAAAATTACTGTTGTTTTCGGACAGTCTGCAAGTTGCTAGCCCCCCTTTATGTTCTTTCTTGCCCAGAACTTCAGTGGATGATCCTTCTGGGCATTCTGTCATTCAATAAAATGTTAGTCAGTCAGAAGACTGCATATAAGACTTGCTATTCTACCTCCAATTTTCATAGTTTCAAAGAACGTCATGAACTTTCTCAGGTCAAAGAACGTCCTGAACTTTCTCAGGCTAACAGTCCCAAAAGGCAATTTTCCCAAACACCTCAATAATTCAGCTATCAAACTTCTGGTGCCAACTTCCAAGCACTGGGTGATTCTTGAAAGCCCGACACCTATTTCAGAGCTCTTGGCACTAGTTTTCTAGTGTGTACTCAGCTCCAGACATCTAGCGTCCAACCACAAGTTACTTTTGTCTTTCTAGAGAATTCTATCTTACCTGCAAAGAATTTGTCTCAGCCTGGTTATTGACAGGCCACTGTTTTGGCATCCCGAGGATTTTGTGGCTTTAGGTAGGGACTCTTTCAAGCTTCTATATGCTCACCTGATTTTGGTTTCCGCCATGTACAGTTCCGCAGGTCTCATGTCTGTACGAAGTATTGTTGAGTTTTTGCAAGGCATTTTTGAGTCCAATCAGAAGTTTAGTCAGAGGGATGTCGATGTGTGCAGGGTCGGCAGCTAGCCAACAGTTGTCGACCAGCATGGCCACAGTCCCTCTTTTTCTCTTAGAACAGAAATCAGATTTCAAGATGCAGACGAACTAGACAGTCCTGTCATCCTATTCTCCTGGACGATTGAATAGGAACCTTAGATATGCAGCAAGCATACCTCCATATCCCTCTCCAGACTCCAGATGACCGAATTCTGTCTTTTGGGACAGGATTTTCCAGTTCAGAGGTCTGTGCTTTGGCCTCTCTACAACACTTCAGGTCTCCTCTCATGAGTCCTTTCTCTTCCCACACTTCCTTTTTTCTGGGCCTAAACATCAATCTTGACATGTCATCTGACTTTTTCAGTTTCCTATGAAAAAAGGGCTCGAAACCTTTTAGACACCAAACCTTACTGGGACATGGAAATACAGCTGGACACTTTTGTGTTTTCCCATTGCCCAGAATTTAAGTCGGGCCTACATTGGTGGCTGCCCAAACATAGGCTTTTGAATGAAAATCCCTTTCATCCTCTGATCCAGACATAGACTTCAACTCAGCACTTCAGATCTAGGTTGGGGCGCTCGCTTGGGGAACCAGAAAGTTTATAGTACGTGGTCTCCAGAAGAACGGAACTTTCACATCTTTGTCATAGAGTTGAAAGTGATTCACTTAGGGCTACAGTGTTGCTCATTCACACATTCCCTCTTGACCAAACATCAAGAGATGCTCCTGTGTGGACAGATTAATCAAGTCTTTTAGTCACTTGATTTATTCTGGGAACTATGTTGCAATGGATGTGCTGAGCATGTCCTGCCCATTTATTCAGGAAACTATGTTGCGACGGGTGCGCTGAACCCTGCCCATTTATTCAGGGAACTATGTTGCAACGGATACACTGAGCATGTCCTGCCCACCATGGACTTTCCTTCTCCTGGTTTATTGGGATCTGGGCATTTTATAAGACCTACCAACCTTGGACTTGTTTGCCACCTGAAGAATCATTAGTCTTCCTCCAGTCCCAAATCATATAGCATGGTCAATAGAAGCCATGCTATGGTCCAGTCCATCTGGCACCTACTTATCCTCCACCCTTCAGGTCGAGGCAGCGCTAATCAGGCTCATGGTTAAGTAAGATGACACTATTAGCCCCATTCTGGCCCATGTATGTAGATGGTTCCTGAGCCTGTTATGATTGTTGGTTAACTCTCCAAGATCCTTCCCCCAAAATGTTTTCTCAGACATATAGCTTCAGAGATACCACCAAGGGTGGTCTACTCTTGCCTAGACAGGCTCCAGACTGTCTAGAGGCTTATCTTCCAAAGAGTTTTTTCAAGACATGTTGCAGAGGCTGTTCCAAGATGTGGAAGTCATCCTCTTGCTCTGTTTACCAAACTTAGGGGTTGATTTTCTGAAGTTGGTGTCTCAACTCAATGCCTTCTGAGACATCTTCAACTAATTAAGTGGTATCAAACTATGCTAATCTCCTGTTTAAGCAGAGAGAGAATTGGATCTTTTGTCTCCTAATCTAAACTACCTCTCAAGCCCTTTATATGTCCAAGCAAGGAAGGAGATCCTGTTTGTTCATTTACCATTGGATTTTGAGCAAAGAACAAAGACCCATCCAAGATCTGTATCTATTCTTTCTCCCATAAGAGCCTAATGGTCATTTTCAACTTTTAGGAGCGTTCACCAGGTTTGAGGAAGAAGTAAGCTCTCTGTCTAATTGGAGTTTTAGGTATTACCTGAACAAGACCTGCAGATCAGAATGCCATTCATATCCTATGGTGTTTTGTCAAGAACCCCTCTTGCCCTCTGATGAAGGTTGTGTTGTCCTTCATCCTAAAGAGATTTTATTTCTGAAGCACTCAGATTCAGGAGAACATGTTGCCTTCCTTTTGGGTAAAAGCTAAGGACATCAGAGTGCCTCTACTTCATAAGCTTTCAGGTACATTATGGCCCTTACTTACATTCTGCATTGACCTACTGAAAGTACAATTGACCTCCTTGTCTCTATTTTATGATATGACAACAGAACTTCTAGTGTGCCTGGTGCCCTGCTCGCCTGGTGCCAGTCTTGCTCCAGTTATAGAGCTGCCAGCATCCATGAGCTCCCAGCAGCTCACCTGGCGCCAACTTCAGCCTGGCACCAGCTACACAGTGTTTGAAATTTTGCAGTACCTCGGGATAGTGGCTGGCATGGTATTGCGGGAGGAAGCATAAAATTTTCTCCTATCTCTTCACCTTATAGTACGGTGCAGAGTTGTTTGGGAGTCTGGGTAGAAGTACTATGTGGAGCACCCACCATTCTCAGGGGATGAGTTGTATTGATGCGATTCATTCCTGGTACTAGCCATTAGGGTCTGGCACTGGTGACCTACACAAACAATTGAGGCATTACCTGCAAATTTTGAATTTAGGCTGCCATACAAGTGGAAACTAATACAGTGTTCCCCCCGTATTCGCGGGGGATGTGTACCAGACACCCCCGCGAATAGTTAAAACCACCACTAAAAATGCTTATAACTGCCTATCTTGAAAGTTCAGATGCCAAATGTATACCTTTAATAACATCCTACTTTAAATATACCTAAAATTACTAACCTATTACTGCATTAATCTTTGAGGTTATATATTAATATCATTTTAAAGTCATCTTAAACATATTACCGTTACAGCAAATAACAGAGAGAGAGAGAGAGAGACCAGAGAGAGTGATGGGGCAACATCATATATTTGACCCTCAAGAGTGAAATTATGAATTATTTCTGAGACAGAGAGAATAATAATAGAGAGAGAGAGAGAGAGAGAGAGAGAGAGAGAGAGAGAGAGAGAGAGAGAGAGAGAGAGAGAGAATAACTCCTAGACTCCTCCCTCCACCAATTCGTATATCAAACTCATTTACTCCCCCGGCATGTTCCTCCAAGTGGATAAAAAGACTGGGAATCGCTATTTTTAATTAATCTTATTATTATTTATTTGAAAATTAGTCATAAGGTAAATCATTTATTTACACTACAAAGCAAATAAACATATGTGAGAGAGAGAGAGAGAGAGAGAGAGAGAATGTTATTGTACTGTTTAATCTCATTAAACAATAATATTATAAACTAGTACTGTATATTATTATTTACCATAAAGTGTAGTAATGTCCTTAAATATATACTTATACATACACTTCCAGCCCAAACAGAGGGCGAGAGTTACCACTAGCGCATGCTAGTATCTCGTGTGGCGAGAGAGAGAGAGAGAGAGAGAGAGGGTTGTCCTTATTTAAAAGAGTGAAATGGATAGATTATTGTACTTCTTTAAAATACTATCACATGTGAATTTTGAGATTAGTTATATTATTATTATTATTATTATTATTATTATTATTATTATTATTATTATTATTATTATTATTATTATGCAAAAATATTAATAAACATACACATGTGCCATAGAAATTATCTCATATCAGCAAAAGAGAGAGAGAGAGAATTTCAATGATCCGTAGATGGCAACACTGGATTTGACAGTTGGAACCCAGCCAACCAAGCTGGCTACATAACAAGACACGGGGTTAAATGCATTTTCTTTATTCTTACATAATTCTTTTTATTTATAAAGTAAAATCTTGCTAATTCACTTTAGTATTTTCTTTAATGAATTTATATTATTGCTGTTTACATTAATATTGATATTTGAAAATTAGTAAATCATCATCCAAAAAACATACATCGCTTTAAGAGAGAGAGAGAGAGAGAGAGAGGAAGAGAGTAGAGAGAAGAGAGAGGAGAGAGAGACGAGAGAGAGAGAGAGGTATGAGAGAGAGAGAGAGAGAGAGAGAGAGAGAGAGATTATCATAGTACTTATTTGTAAAATACTTTCACATATGATTTTTGTAATTACAGTTATTATTATTTTGTTATTTGAAAATATTAATAAACATATTATGCATATATGTACCATAAAAATCTCTCATCTCAGTAAGAGAGAGAGAGAGAGAGAGAGAGAGAGAGAGAGAGAGAGAGAGAGAGAGAGAGAGAGAGAGAGAGGGGGGGGTGGGGTGGAAATTTCATGAGCACTTGATGACAGCAACAAATCAGCTCCTTCCCCCTCCGGTCACTTAACTTGATACGTATATCTGAGTTTTAGTACCTGAGTTAGAGAAAGAATCTGACTGGGATTTCCTTCATTCTTCCATAATTTTTAAAATTTATAAGCTAAAATCTTACTAATTCACTATGGTATTTTCTTTAATGAATTGATATTATTGCTGTATAAATTAATGTTAATATTTGAAAATAGTAAATCATTTATTTATCATACAAAAAAACATACATCTTTGTGGTAGAGAGAGAGAGAGAGAGAATTATTATTTTAATTATGTGATATCATTTACTTATTAAACTTACTAATATACAGTATAATCAAAATTAATATTTGAAAATTAGTAAATCATTTTTGTATCATAAAAATGTATTTAGTCATGAAAATAAACGTCAAAATACACTAATTAGTGATTATTTTTGTTGGAAAAATCCGCGAATGGGTGAGTCCGTCCGCGAATAATTTCTAGATAGGTTCCAAAGAAAAATCCGCGAATGTGTGAGTCCGCGAATCCGGAGAATGCGAATACGGGGGGAACACTGTAAATCTTAACCTTTAATTGATGTTGCTTCTTTAACACCAAAGTTCATCACAAAACCTCTGAACACATCCAAAACAAATGGTTAGTAAGTGTTTATGCTAGTCATGTTATAGTAAGTTTGACTGGTAAACCCTTTTAATATACCACAGTATTCTTTAGGTCACATGCTATAGTAAGTGTTACTATAGCATTGATTGTTTAAGTAGAGTGAAATTAACAGTATATTGATATACAATATGTATTTTACTACAGCTCAATTACTCATCTACCATAGTCTGCTGATATGGGAATGAATCTTTGTGACCAGGCTACATATATTTTTAAGTTTTTTATACTTCTCTTCATTTACTATGTTCAAGTACAAGTTACACACTTTTTCAGAGGTCATACACAGCCACAGCAATTCTGATTATTATTTGTAGTAACATAACCTCCCTTTTCAGTTAAAGTAGGCCTATTAAAAACTTGACCTTCGGCCTCTTGGATGCATGGTAAATTTCTGAGACATGGAAAATTGCATTTTCAGTGCTGGAAAATACAGTACAGGCGGCCCTCGGTTAGCGGCAGGGGTTCAGTTCCTGGTCGCCGACGCTAAGTGATTTTAAAGCCTATGGCTGTTGCACACCTTCTTTCGAAACTCTAGACCAGTCAAAGGCGCCATAATCCCACAATGGCGCAATAAGTGAAATTATATTTATGCAGTATAGTACTATTAGTACTATAGAATTTACTGTACAGTACATTATAGCATTGTAAATACTGTAAAGTGAAAAAAGCCTAGCTTTAATCCTTTGGGTGTCTAGAGTATGTAAAGATATAATAAGGTTTATACAGTGTACAGGCAGCTGTAGTGTTTAAGTTAAGATAATTCGTCTTACGATAGTCCGATTTTATGAGAGACCAAATTACAATAGCCTAACTTTATCCCATCTTCTAGTTACATAAGTTCAATAACAGCAAAAGAGAATGATGAAAGTATGGTTTTTTTTTTCTAAGTACAACCGAATTGGATAACATCCGTTTGGCTTGTATTTCAATCATCGTACTACAGTACACTATTACCGTAGTTGTTATAAATGGCGTTATGTAGAATAGAACTGAGATATCTTAATGTAATAACTTTATTCGCTATAAATCAAAGATCAAACGGGAAATATACTGTTAAATTTAAACCTACATAGTTATAACTGAAGCTGAGAAAACTGTTCAAGCTGCTAATGACTATTATCATAAATTGGTAACAAGGATAAATCCAGTAAACATATGCCATCAAACACAACCGTAGATAAAATTGAGATAAAATAATTTTAATAAAAACTACTGAGCTTGAAGGAAAGAACACATTTTACTGTTGGTTTCACGCCGATATAAAATAAATAACGTAAAGTTCATGTTACGATGATATAAAGGAGAATTGCGAATGGAATCACATAATTTTTTTTCGCAATAAACATGCCGTCAACGTAATCTGTTAACGAAAAAAAAAGTAGTTCACATTCACGACGAGACATATTCAATCACATATTTCCACCTAAAAACACGTTGTATAAGGAAAAATATCTAGATATTCGTTTATGCTAACTAGAAGGAAGAGATTTCGCTCAGAATTGCGTTAAATATGGCAAAACAAACTCGTATTTGCCATCAGCTGATTTCAAACCCCAACATTGGCCGCTCTGCGGAATACTGGCTTAGATTTGCCATAGTATTTTATAATACAGTAGGCAGTCCCCGGGTTACGACAGTCTCGGCTTACGACGTTCCGAGGTTATGACGCTTTTCAATTATATTTATCAGAAATTATTTCCAGGGTTACGACGCATGTTCCAGGGTTACAACACATGCTCCAGAGTTACCACACCTACAAACGCTGATCTGGCAGATGAAATATGACACCAAAAATGCTAAATAATCAATATTTAAAGGTTTTTTTTTAATGAAAAATGCAATAAGAATGCAGTTTACATAGTTTTGAATGCACCCAAAACATTAAAAGTTCGGTTTTCTTAGGATTTTTGACGATGTTCCGGCTTACGACAATTTTCGGCTTACAACAGGTCTCAAGAACAGAACCCTGTCATAACCCGGGGACTGCCTGTAATATGAGAATACATACAATATTATTGGATACAGTGAAGTAATGTATGACTTTTCAAATGATTTTGGAAAAGATGCATAATTAATAAAAAACAACACCATGCATTTTTTGGAACAGTAGCAGACAAGAACAAACATGAAAAAACATCCCCTGACAACGTGGAGCGTAGTTACAAAGGCTGCCATAATTTGTATCATATTTATGTACAAAAATAAAAATACCCTATACGTAATATATATTTTCATACATATTTTAAACATAAAAGCATAAACATTTATAAAATAGACACACCGATCGCTAAATTTGCACTGTTTTTAACTATATTTTCGGAAGAGCGGAAGACGGCGGCTTACAAGAACGAACATGAAAAACATCATATTTGATAACGTGAAGGGCAGTTTCAAAAGCTGCCTTTTTATCATATTTCTGCACAGAAATAAAAAAATACCCTATACGTAATACATTTTCATACACATTTTAAACATAATAGCATGAACATTTATAAAATCGACACATCGATCGCTAATTTCCACCTTTTTTTAACTTTATATTTCGGAAGAGCGGCAGGCGTATCATATTTCTGTGCAGAAATAAAAATACCCTATACATAATACATTTTCATACACATTTTAAACATAAAAGCATGAACATTTATAAATCGACGCATCCATAGCTAAATTTGCACTTATGTAACTCGATATTTTTGGCATAGAACAGCGTCAGAGGCATATATTTTACCCTAATACCTATGTAATAACTCTCCATAAAATTTGTTAATATAATTTGCATAACCTTTATGGTCTGAACGGCATTTCTACAAATGTGTGAACTCGTTAGACGCCGCTAGCGGCGCTATTAACTGAAAATTGTGCCGTAAAAATACTTTATTTTTTTAATAAATATTTTTGACGACAGCTGTAAAACTGATTCGCCGCTGAGCGATTGCGCCGTTAACCGCGGGCTGCCTGTATATTTATTAGTTGTTTAGATGCAGTATAAATTTATTTAGTAGCTGTATTTATGTAATATGACAATGACATGCAACCTGTTTTAATTTTGGACATTACATTGCCATATGATTTTAATGTATATATGTAAGGAATTTGTTCAATTTGGAAAGAAATTTTTATCCTAATTAAAAATCAAATTTTTTGTTTTAATTTTCAGGGGAGATGGGAAATGGGAAAACCACCGACAAACCATTGCATTACCGTGGTGTCAAGTTTCATCGGGTCATTAAGGACTTCATGATACAGGGTGGTGATTTTAGTGCTGGAAATGGCACTGGTGGTGAATCAATTTATGGAGGACAATTTGAAGGTGTGTATACTACATATACGTATCTACTTTTTTCTATGCTGTAACATCAGTAAAAAGAAAAAGATATGATAATCTTTTTCATTATACATTAGAACCCCCAGACATCAACCATATTAGAAGTTGACATAATCTGGTTTTGACACAAAATTTTGAGTAAACTTTGCATTAGGGTTTGAACAAAATTCCGAAATTCGACCAGAGTGACCATATGATGTTTGCAAACAAAACTTTTCAGTCAACCGCCACTATACCTGCACACGCTAAGTTGGCGGTGATGCCCCACCCTTGCTAAGAGAAGGTGGTAATTGGATTACACCAACTATTCGTGTGGCTATTCATTTGAGTGTGTTAAAGGCGCTTGCAATTACTAATTCAGGTTGTTTTTATTGTAGAAGTTAATTATACTCTTTAAATAAAATGAAAATGTATGTTAAATGATGAAAACGTTTGAGAACTTTGAGAAAACTATCACTAAAGTATAACTCAAATAGTCAAAGTCAAGGATTTTACACGATTTCGAATGCACTCTGACTCATTTATCTTCAATATCCCGTAAATATATAAGAAATTGGTCAGAATCATGTATATTGTAAAGGGTCATTTAAATACGGAGATGCGTATAATAGTTATGAATATAGTAGTCCACGTGTCCAAATAACATAATGGTTAGAAAACATGCGCCTTATCTAGGGAGGCAGAATGATCACTAAAATAGCCAGTTACTGTAATTGGCGGGAATTTCAAACGCATTTGTTAACCGAGCTAACATTGAAAAAAGAGAAACAGCTCTCAGCTCAGTAACCATTCAGCGATATACCATACATACACTGAAGTATAAAGGAGTAACTATAATAATGGAGGATTGCTTAAAAAACACAAAACGTATGGGACGGATAACGAGCCAGACAAGGATCGTCGTAATTAAGGTGAGCAATATGATAAGGAAGGCGAAGATGATATCGTAAAGAGAACTGCAGCTGCAACAGGAATATCTGTTCGTTCCATTCAGCGGATAAAGCAGCAACACAAGCGTGGAGAGATCCACTCTCTACCCCCTATAGGTCAAGAAAGTCACCAGTAATGGGAGCCTTAGATGATTTTGATAAGGACTGTGTACGTCGGGAGATAATGGCTTTCTATGAAAGAAGTGAAATTCCAACAATAGAAAAACTGCTGGATAAGGTGAAGAATTTCCCTGGTGCTTACATGTCCCTTCTCAAACTTGTTAAGGAACTCGGCTTTCGTTATAAGAAAGTTGAAAGCGGTAGGAAGCTCTTGATGGAAAGGAACGATATTGTTCTAGGCAAAAATAAATATCTAAGGCTTATTGATGAAAACCGAAAATCCGATTCTCCAGGAAGGGAAATATATCTGGATGAGACATGGGTAAATCAAAATGAGTGTGGACAAATGTTGGACTCTACCCGATGGAATTGTTGGTCCACGAGTGAAAAGGAGCTAGATTTTTCATAGTGCATGCTGGTGGAGAATATGGATTCGCACCAGGAGGATTGCTATTTTTCCGATCGAAAAATAGTAATAAGGGTGATTACCATGATAGTATGAATCATACATGCTTCCTATCATGGTTTCAAACACAGCTACTGGTAAACATTCCCGCTAGGTCGCTCATTGTCTTAGATAATGCTTCATATCATTCAAAAATATTGAACAAAGCACCTGTCAGCAGTTCAAGGAAATCGGATATTGTCTCCTGGTTGACTAACCACAATATAGCTCGTGACCTTTCCATACCAAAACCGAACTTCTAGATGTGGTAAAGCGGCACAAGTACCTGCAGGAGTATGAAATTGACAAAATCGCTAGAGATGCTGGCCATGAGGTACTCAGACTTCCTCCTTATCACTGCGAGTTCAACACGATAGAATTGATATGGGTAAGAAATGCAATTCAAATCCCAATCAGACTTTGACAAATGTTGAACGTATAACTAAACGTGCTATAGACAGAGTAACAGCAGAGGACTGGAAGTCATGTATGCGTCATACAAGAGAAGTGGAAGATATTTATAGGAAAAGGGATATAGCACGTGACCATCTAACTGAGAAATTGATTATAAACATCACCAGTGACAGTGAGGAGTCGGAAAGCGATGATGAATGATTTTGTTATTTCAAGTTATTGTTTGATGTAGCCTATCCAATGATTGATTAATGTATTTTCTTTTGTTGAATCAATTAAATGTTTAATGTATCAAGATGTATGTTAATTTACCTAAGCATGTTTACATATATTTGAAGCAGATTTCCATTCTTAAAAGTTTGTTAGACTAGGTTATAACGCAGTGAAACTTCAAGGTATCAGTAGCAAAATATAGTGGGTGGAGGATGAGGGTCAAGCGCTCTCTCTCTCTCTCTCTCTCTCTCTCTCTCTCTCTCTCTCTCTCTCTCTCTCTCTCGATTTCTACGAGTTTCTGTAGAAATAGCAAATTATTCCGGTGCTCGAATTTTGCCGTAGATTTCATAAATTAATTTTCAGAAGTAGCAAATTATAGAAATGGCAACACTGACTTAATCAGTCGAGTTGTCTACGGTGAGCGAGCTGTCAAAATCAGGTGATCGCTGAGCGGCTGTTTCTCTCAATACACCTCCTCCCTACTTCCAACAGGCATATTTCGTGGTGTTTCATGTTTCATATAATTATACGGCATATTCAAAGGTATGCAATCGACAGCATCTAAGTTATCATGAAACTTGAATTGTATTGTTTGATTTATTGAATCCATATATAACATAATGCTCCAAAATAAAACATTGCTTACATTCGACAAAGGTTTTTATCTTTGGCTTCGATTTCCTGTAATTTATAAAACTTCAGGTTTCCCTACTCCGAATAGCATTTTAATGATATGAAAATATTTCTAACCTAGTTCTCCAATGATTAACACTTAATAAGGTAATAGAAAGAGGATTCTATCATATCAAACTATTTTCTGTGAATATACAGAAAGGACTCGAACTAACGAAGGTTGGGCGGACCATCACCGCCAACGTAGTGTGTGGCAGGTATAGTCGGTGTTGTTGATGGCATTTTGTGTTACCAGATCTCATTTGATGTTGAACTGCTTATGAAATGATGCTGACATGCTACATCTGTCAAAATTATGCCTGTGGGATTATAGTATTATGCTAATTTTATGATAACTTAGATTTCACTTCCCATCTGTTGCTAAACTCCACATGAAATTATGCTAAACCTATCAAAATTATGCTAATGATATGCTAACTTAGATCTCACTTCTCAGTACGTATGAAATTATGCTAAATCCAGCAAATTTATGCTAGTGGAATGACAAAATTATACTAATATTATGCTAACTTAGTTCTCACTTCCAATTTGATGCTAAACTCTATATGAAATTATGCTCAAACTATCAAAATTATGCTGAAATTATACTTAGATCTCACTTCCATTTGATGCTAAACTCTATATGAAATTATGCTAAATCTATCAAAATTATGCTGATATTATGCTTAGATCTTACTTCCATTTGATGCTAAACTCTATATGAAATAACATATGCTAAATCTATCAAAATTATGCTGATATTATGCTTAGATCTTACTTCCATTTGATGCTAAACTCTATAG
Source organism: Macrobrachium nipponense (assembly GCF_015104395.2). Lineage (NCBI taxonomy): Eukaryota > Metazoa > Arthropoda > Malacostraca > Decapoda > Palaemonidae > Macrobrachium > Macrobrachium nipponense. The sequence goes on from NC_061108.1 coordinate 38,436,531, forward strand.
GAAATTATGCTAAATCTATCAAAATTGTGCTAGTGGGATGAAAAAATTGCGGTTATGCTAAATTAATATTTTATTTTCAATGTGAATATAAATAATATGACATATAAATACAATTGGCCCTTAAATATGAAAGTTAATAATCCTATTTACAGGAAATATCTTTATGGACCTCAGCATGTCCTTGGAAGAATTAAATTTGGTGCAATCACCTGCTTTCTTGATACCTTCACTGCATAGTTTATTTGTTAGTGAAACATTTGACATTTTATTTTATTTTTTTACCATGGAGAAATGCGCTCACAATCAGCATATGGTGTAATGGTTAGCAAGGCTCGAGCTAACTTTTAAAGAATAGGATATTTATTACTAGTTAAACTTTAGCCCAGAATGACTCTGTGTCGATGTTTTCATAAGGAAAACTGTCAATATCATCACATGCAGTTAATTAGTGCATGCCATTACTATCCAAGTCTTGTTCATTCTCCAAGATTATTTTTGGGATTTCGTTTTGCACTTATATCATGAAACCCAGACATTTGTGATGCTTGGGTGGTATGTGTGTTTAGATTTTCTGATGTGGCAGATTGATAAACCTAATTTGTCAAATATTGTGTACATTATTTTATCAAAATAAGTTAGTTATGTTTGTTATTTTTAATGATTCTACATATTTTTATGCCAAACTTCACAAAATTATGTTAAATGGGTCGTTACTGTAAATATTATGCTATGCAGCAGAAGTTTACCTCAAATATTCTAAAAGCATCAAATGATGCTACTGCATTTGGTAACATTGGTGGTGGTGTCTACGCTTTGTTGAAAACTTGATTACATTGCTGCTATTGTTTTGTTATGTGCACAGTTTTCATTTTTGCGGGATTTCCTTGGTGTAACCAAGTATTCATCATTGATTTTTTAGACAGTCGTAGTGTAAAAACTATGCACACACACACACATGCATTTTGTAGTAAATGCAATTTTTGTATATGAGACTTACCCAGTAATTATATAGCTATAGTTTCCAACGTTCGGCAGCCTAATTCAAATTTCGCGGGTAGCGCTTCCATTGTTCAGTGTAGACATAACTGCCGTCCCCCAACGGCAATACTAGGAACAACTTAGCAAAGCACTTCATTCTGTTTCGTGCCGTGCGTGGCTAAACATCGAGTGCTTACAGCAGCTTGTTCTTATTTTTCGGGTATACCACCGGATTCTGGTAGTGTTGAACAACCATCGGAACGCATTCGTAGCCTTCGAGCAGGATGAGTCTTGTCCTTTGTTTTATTCAGATTATCATCAAGCCGGATATTTGTATTCTCTGGCAATAGTCCTTGAATGTAACTCAATTAGGCCTAATACTTTTGTATATAAGTTTTACTTACCGGGCTTATGCTATGCGCAAGTCATTGGTTAATAATTGCCTTAAGTAATCATGATTTTATACATCATTCCTTTAGGCCAAGCGTTTGTTTAGATTTTGTTTATCAGCCATTGGTCATTCGCCTGACACTTGTAAATAATTACCTCAAAATAATCCTCAAATATTATTCCATTCTGGTATCTTAGAACCTTTGCATTTATTATTTACTTACCGGGATTAGGCTACGAGCAAGTCGCCGGTTTATAATTACCTTTAAAAGTAATTCGTGAAGGTTACATAATTCCTTTAGGTTAGACGTACCTTGCTTTTGGGATTTTGTTTACCAGCCATAGGCTATTAGTCACAAGCTGCCGGTATATATAATTACCTTAAAGTAATTTGTGAATGTTGAGACATTCTTTTAGGCCAAACACTTGCATTGGTCCAATACATTTTGTTTTGTTTTCCGTGCTTGCGACACTCATCACTTTCCTTTGCAGAGACTGAAAGTGTGGAGGTTGAAAGTATTAAGGAGAGAATGATGTTAGTGGCTCGGGAGGCTTTGAGAGAGAAGGCTTACACGGCCTCGGCGTACGGAGGTATTTTCCTGGTGTTATGCAATTGTGAACGTTTCACATTTAAGCCGATAGCATCGAGCTCACTAGGTGCTTTGGAGCTGCGCACAGGTGGCCACTTGAGTCATTTGGACTTGAGCATAGGCCACTCGAGTCAATTAGCAGGGCCTGTAATTGGTTACTGATTGCGATTGCTTCCATTCATGATAATTTTTAAAATGATATCTTTTGAGTAATCGTTTATTCATAAATTTTTGTGTATAATAAGAGTCGAATTTGCTTTGAGACTTATGAAAATGTTTGGTGATATAAACACTTGTATATATAGAAGGGTAAATTATTTTTTATATATACATCTGAATACATGTAATGCTATTTCATATTTTTGTAAATAATATTTGTTTAATTCCTTTATCAATAATTGGAGAACAAAAGCAGTGTTTTTACATTACTAGAGTCCAATTGGCTTTGATACTTAATGCAAAAATGGCTTGTTGATATAAATTATTATTTTGGAGTTATGCCTTCATTTAGGTGATGTTAAAAATGCATGTGTGAAAATATGAAAGGCTGATGTATTCATATATTATGAATGTTTCAGGCCTAGATGCCCAGTATTCCCTATAGTGATATGGATAAAGTATGTAGTTAGTAATCGATTATTTATCGATTATTTTCATGAAAGTAATCAGTAACCGAGATTACCAGATGCACTGACATCTCGCCTCTCATCTGTCATCTGCCGACTCCCTTCACCTCCCAAAGCTAATGCCAATTCTCTCTTATTATTCCTCAGATCTTTGTCATTTGCTCCCTGCATTTGGCTCCATTGCTTCCTTCCCATGCCTTTGCCAGCTTTTATTTTGATTATCATGAATTGCCAATGTAACATTGAAGTGTTGTGCAATGGAGGAGGCGACTACTTGTCCCACTATTCTCCTTGACAAAGGTCACTGTCCCGCTCCCCCGCACCCGGGAGAAGACATACCGGAGGTCCAAGGGAGGTCAGGGGGTTGCGTCTAGGTAGTTGCTCCCTCAGTCGAACCTGTTGTCTGTCCGAGGTATCGACAGACAGCCGCTGGAAAGGCGTCTTTCTGGATGTGTCAGAGGAGGTGACTATCTGGCCCCTCGGATATCCTAGACTTAAATTCACTGTCCTTCTCACGGCCAACATCTGCCTAGGAGAGAACATACTGGTAGTCGAAGGGAGTCCAAGGGGTTTGCCCCCAGTAGTTGCCCCTCGGTTTAACCTGTAGCTTTTTCCCAGGTGTCGGCAGACAGCCATTGAAAAGGCGTCTTGTCGGATGTGTAGTGAGGAGGGTCTTTTTTCACCCCTCGGTCAAACTTGTCACGAGTTATAGGTTTCGACCGAACGCCGTTGAACAGGCGTATCGTAGTGTACAGTTGTCGTCCTATTCCAGTGGTTCGTCTCCTAACAGATTGTATTGATGGCGATAATCTTAGGTGTCTCGACTTCAGATGAGGTATTATTTAGTCGATGAAGCCTCGTACCCTAGCAGTCATGTTTGCCTGACTCCTCACAGTCGATGTTCGACTCGAGACTCAGCTGAGTCGACTCACAATCGTTGTTTGAGACTCAATCGATGTTCCACTCGTGACTCAGTTGATCCGTCTCTCAGTTGATTTTCGACTCAAGACTCGGCCAATGCGACTCACAGTCGATGTTCGACTTACGACTGAGCTATTCGACTCTTAGTCGATTTTCGATTCACAACTCAGCTGATTCAACTTAGGGAGTCTAATGGGGATTTTTTTTCCCCTCTGTCAAAATTGTCATACTTTATTAGGTTTCGACTGAATGCCACTGGAAAGGCGTTTAGTGAGTGGTGCTCAGTAGGCATCAGATTAAAGGACGGTTACTCATTTGACCTAATTAGTACTATATTGAACACCCCGTGCTAGCGCTTAGACGTTAGAAGCATCGTAAGCGAATTTTTGCTTCCGATAGCCATTCCTTCACAGGCATTCGCAGCTAGGTGTGTCGACTCGTTCACCTTCACAATGTTCTTAAAGGTGGAGACACAGATTTGTCTGCTGTAGAGGAATTTTACTCCTGCATTTGTATATTTGAGCCTTCTCAAATACTTTTGTCATAGATGCTCATCAGAATAGTACCGGTTCTCATGATGAGCATCAGGTTTTAACGCCAAGCTGCTCAAATCTCTCTTGTATCGGGCGTCTTTTGTTGAGCATCAATCTCCGTATAAGCACTCTGTGCCATTTGAGGTGTCCACTCCCTTGCTTCAGCTCGTTAAGGGTTTTCCACGTCTGACCTGGCATAAGCTGTTGGAAGTCTGATGCTGCATGTTGGACACACGAATACAGTCTCCTCGTTAATCTTCTTTGACACTAGGGGATCTTTTGTTAGCCACCATTCGAACAGGACTTTTTGATCACTAAGACAGACGCGTGGCGAGAAATAGCAAGTTCTCGCAAACTTTGGCGCAGTCAACTCTACTTTACTCGCATTCCCATGATCGAACCAGCTGTAGGTAGAGAGAGAATGCTTCGTGTGGTGGGTGTAAACCTCTGCTTTTCCTTCAGGAAACGTCTTTTTCGCTTAGGCGAATACGTTTTCCTAAGTCTTTGGTTTGCTATCATCACCGCAAGTTGATGGTGCAAGTTATCGCCCGCTCCCGCTAACTCCGAGAAGAGGTGCCAAGAACAGTCATCCTCTTTTTTTTCCCCTCTACTGCCTGAGTTACGAAACTACGGGTTACACTCCCCAGAGTTAGGATGCGAAAGACCATTCCTGGTTTGATCTTCGGATCTCTCCAGTGTCCCTGTTTATGGAGAACAACCAGTTTGGCATGAACCAGTCATCATTGATGCCCTATTTTCTTCGTTGATGCTTTCCTTCGGAATAACTTTACCTTCGCTGTCTTCATTAAAAAATGAAGGAGGTCTGCTTCCAGTCCTTATTCTTTTTCTCTTGGTCGACAGGATCTTACAAATATACGTACTTGTATGTTCTCCTCGCGACATACGTCTCTCAGTTGTACCGTTTGAGTACAGGCGTATACACATAAGTGAATTCTTCTCGTGTGTGACAAAGACAATTTTAATTTCCTGAAACTCAGGACAGCCCTCCCGAGAGTTTCCGATTTTTGTTATGAGAAGACCGGTGGTATTGTTTTGGCAACAACACCACAGGGTTGGCATTTTCATCGAAAAAGGGTTTTTTTTATTTTCCTTGTTTCTGTTTATATATAGGTGATTGAGGGTATCTGTAGTACACTCGATAGCTCTATAATACAAATGAATTCCAAGGCAGAATATGCGACTAGGCAACTCAGCCTCGGAGTTGGAGGTGCAAGGAATAGAGTAATGCCCATCTCAATGAGATTTCCTTTGTCATAGTATTTTATCTCCTCTATCGAGGGTTGACTTTTAATTCGGATCTCGGCCTGGCCATCACAGACTTAAGTCTCTAGTTGGCTCTGGATTCTTGCTTATGGTTGATATTTTGTGCTCCACAGTTGCCATTGCAAGTATCATTGGATAGAGATGTCTCATTAGACTCATTTTTCTTTCTGTTTACCTACGATACAACAGAAATTTGTAAGTCTTCTGCTTCGTCGCAATTAACCCGTAGGCCACTGCGATGATTTAGAATGATTTTCGGACAAACACTCGTAAAGTGTTCAATTACTAGTTTTTCATCCCGAATTGCATAAAGTGTTCAATTACTAGTTGTTCACCCCGAAGTGGAGTAAGGTTGAAAGACGTAGCTTGATAACTCAGCTGCCAGTGTGAAGAGAAGAGTTCCTTCCAGAACCTCTCTTCCTCTGTCTAAACATGTTGTCTTTAGTTTATATGGACTTCATGTTTAAGACACAGTGTACTCTAGTGTTTTTTGGCCTACTTTGCAGTCAAGCTAAGGATGTAAGAACAGCCTTTACTTTCTTAGTTTTCAGGCTTCTGCCATCGAGCTACCGGAGGCGTAAGCGATATGTGCTTAATATATTTTTTTGTAGTTTAAAAAAAAAAGGTGTCGAAAATTTTCAATACCTCGAGACCATTTTTGTGACTGGCATGGCACCGCGGAAGGAAGCACAGGATATTCTCCTAGTATTTCTTCACCTTTTCGGTAAGGTGCCGAGTTTGGAGAGTCAGGGGGTACAGAGTACCTGGAGCACCCACCACTCAGTGGATGGGTCTTGACTTTATTTCAGTGTAAGTGTCAGTGTTTTCTGGTTGTTTTATTTTGGTGCTATGCCCAGGGCAAGGGCTGGCACCTATCATACTTTGCTAGCCACAGGAGCATTCCCCTCGCTGCAAAGTTTCCCTTAAGTTGGAGGCAACCCTTGGCTCTACCGCCACGCCACTACGAGTTAAGACGAGTGTCAACCAGAGGCAGTGTTCATCTGCATAGCTCTCATAACTAATAGGTACAACAAGCATTGTTTTTTTCAATGCTAGCAACTTTCCCCGGGTTACGACGGGGGTTCCGTTCTTGAGACGCGTTGTATGCCGAAAATCGTCGTAAGCTGGAACATCGTCAAAAATCCTAAGAAAACCTTACTTTTAATGCTTGGGGTGCATTGAAAACTCTGTAAACTGCATTCTTATGGCATTTTTCATCAAAAAAACCTTCAAATATTGATTATTTTGCATTTTTGGTGTCATATTTCATCTGCCAGATGAGCGTTGTAGGCGTCGTAACCCTGGAACATGCGTTGTAACCCTGGAAATAATGTCTGATGAGTATAATTGAAAAGCGTCGTAACCTCGGAACGTCGTAAGCCGAGACCGTCGTAAGCTGAGACCGTCGTAAGCCGAGACCGTCGTAAGCTGAGACCGTCGTAAGCCGAGACCGTCGTAAGCCGAGACCGTCGTAACCCGGGGACTGCCTGTACTGGGTAAGTCTCATATACAAAAATATTTTTATAATAAGGTTTTGTATATAATTACCCAGTAATTATATGATCAGAGCCCACCCGCCTCCCCTCTGATGGACATTATGCTCGAGACAGAATGAAGTACTTTTCTAAGTTGTTCCTAGTATTGCCATTGGGGGATGGAACTGTTATGTCTGCACTGAATAATCGAAGGGCTACTCACGAATTTTGAATTGGTTGCCAAACGTTGGAAACTATAGCTATATAATTACTGGGTAAGTATATACAAAACCTTATTTTATTATAAAAACATCAGTTTACTGCGAGGCTTGGCAGTGAGAAAAATGTGTTATAAAAAGTCGACAATTAAAAGTAAAGTATGAAAAATATACAGACTTTCAAACTCTGTTCTGAGGTTTGGTAGTGAGAGCGATGTGTGTCATAAAAATCCACAATTAATAATGAAGGATGAAAAATATACAAATGCTTTTGACATCAACTGTGTAAACATAAACACTGAATGGTGTTCATAGGTCTTTGTATGTTTTACATAGTAATATTCTACTTTATTATATAGTTATGGATATTTATGACACATTGTTCTTCACGAGATTGTGAATGTCTTCGCAAGTGAAAGGCTGAAAGCAATATTTAGTATATGTGTGTTAGTAGTGAACGCAATCGTTACGCTTTGTTAAGCTTCCTGGTAAAGAAGAGGTTAGTAATTTGCTACTGTAGAAGACGCATCTCTATTTTACAAGGATATTATATAGAAAAGTTTTAGTATCATAACATCTTTTGAAAGATAATTTAAAATGATTTGTACATATATTATGTATATGTACATATGTACACAGGTTTGTTTACATCCACTCATGCCACAAGCTGCAGACGTTATGTAGATAAATTTTCATAAGTTATGATAAATATAATTTGGCTTAATTTTAATATTTTATTAATTTACTGTAGTAGTTAGGTTTGTTTTTCAATGTTTTATTATGTTAGCAAAAAATTTTTTGCCTACCCGTTACTCTGCCTGGTCAACCATTGGTAATACGGCCGCATTGGACATAGGCCATTTTTTTATTATACTCATTTAAAGATAACAAATGTATGTCTTATATATATATATTTATTTAACTCTGAACTTGTTTAGTTGTAATTTATGAGTACCGTTTTGTATAATAAGGTAAAGTCAGGGTAATAATGGGTGGTCAGGAACGGATGAATCCATTTTTAGTTATTTCTTATGGATAGTATAGATTCAAATCTCCAAAAAATTGAATTTGAGACCTTTTTTGGAACAGATTATTGTTGAGGTCCGGAGCTCTACTGTACTCTACTGTGAGACAGGATGATATGGTATTGTAACTAGAGCAGACTTTGAATGCATTGTGAGTCTGACCATTTTTTTTTATAAGGGTAATAGCAGATACTAATGCGTAACATGTCAAATAAAACCATAAGGTAGCAAATGCAGAAAACAAGACAATGTTGCTTGTGGAATCATTATTAACTATTTGTCTAACAATACAGGATTCTCAGGCTATCAAGGGCTTCTACCCCTTTCATCAGAATAGATGTAAATGAAAATTAATCTTGTAATTGAATGAAGGGCATTGTTGGGCTTGAAAATTGGAAAATTTACTTGGTTTTTGAGAATGAATTGCTGACATTTTTATTTCACTTATAGTTTGAACTGTCAGCAGGTATAGAATCAGGCTAGTCTGAGGTATTCTAATATGAAAAATTATGTAAATTCATGTAAAAACTTGACAATTTTATATGTCAACTTGAGCATCTATTATTACTGTACTTATATTTTGTAGCCTTTTATTTTTTAATTCACCCTTCTACTTCTTTTCACTAATTGATGTTGAGAAAAGACTTCTTTCTAATGATACCAGGTATTCAAAAGACTTTTCTGTTTTTTAGGCAGTTGTTCCAATGTATAAGAGAAGCAATGTGTCTCGTCTATTTTTGTCTTTTTTAAGATTCTTGTCAGATTGGTGTTTGTTTGTTAGCACCTAGACATCATACTACAAAAGTAATAAAAAAATCAAAGAAAAATTGTGAAGAAAAATATCACTATTTACAATCAAGCCTAAATTCACATTATGTCCAAAACAGTTAGTTCAACCATTGTGATCTAAACTATTACATTGGTGTTATCTGTTTAACTTATATTGATACGTATTGTAATGTTAATTTGAGTAGGTATATTTTCTTCATTAAATAGCAAAAATGAGGGAACCAAGTTCCTGGTAGACACTCCAAAATATGTTAATTTAAAATAGGGTAAAACTTAACCGTTTCGCTGCGGATTCACGAATACGTACGTTTCATAGTAGTATATAGTGTAAATTTTCGATGAAAAATGTAAAATGCTTAAAATTTACTGGAACCATTATTTATGTTCTAGAACCATTCTATTTTCAGAATAACAGTATTTTTGGTTTGGGTATATCATTTTCTGACTTGAATTATTTGATAAAAGGGTAAAATTAAGAAAAACATAAAAATTCCTTTTCTTGGATGTCTTTATTAATTTTACCAACTCTCCTTTACCTAATTTGTCAGTGTCTCACACATTTATTTTTCACATTGGCAATGCATTTTGTACACTTTATAGGTATGATATTTTGTAAAACATGGAGTGATAAAAAGAGGTGGCTTTTCAACACACCGATCACAAAAATAGGTGGTTTGCTTTCTCTTACATTCTCTTTTACCTTTCATCAAGCTTTGTCAACATACTGTGCTGGAAAATGCCTTTTAGTTAATCTAGATTCCATGGGATTTGAATGTCTACCCCTACTTTGAGCTCCCCTTATACCCTTCTAACAAAGTGTTACTAATTTTTTCCATGAATTTGCTTTTATCAGGCTTAGCAGTGAGATTCTGAATATTGTAACATGTTTGAATGCAACGTAAAAGCACCATACAAACAAACAAACAAACTAATGCTGCTTCAGCTATTAGGTGCCAAATGGGTTGGTACCATTTCTGGCTCTTTCTTTTGTAAGGGTATGTTGAGCAAAGTTGATCAGACTTATCAACTGCCCCCCCCCATATACATAATATATTCTACATGAACATACTGCTTGTCAATTACTCTGTCCCACTTCTTTGAATGAATTTTCTCTATATGTACCTACTGTTCCAAACCAAGCCGTAAATTAACCCTGGTTGTATCTTGCCAAGAACAGGCAAGCATTTTACAATCATTTCTTACCCATGTTACTGGTAAACCCCCCTTTTTTGCTGTTACTTGTTCCATAGCTTGCAGACCCTTCCTATCTATCCTAGCTGTTCCACAAGGACTTCAGGTATCAAGGACCTATCAGAGTTACTTCTCTTCGTTTTTCACTGGCACTATCTGAGGTTACTTCCCCACTTTTTTTTTTTTTTTTTTTTTTTTTTTTTTTTTTTTTTTTTTTTTTTTTTTTTTTTTTTTTTACTGACACTAGGACCAACTGGAGAGTTACTGGACCCCTTTTGCACAACAAAACTGTCCAGAGACTTTTTTTTTCTGGGGTTTCTTTATAATTTGCCTGAAGTTAAATACGGTATTGTCATTAAACATATTGGAGACTAACATTACAACTTCTTTGTTGGGATGATAATTCTCCACAAAAATTTTTACATCATTCCACTTTGCAAACATGTCCTTAATTCCTGAAGTAGGCACATTATGTACGGTGTACCCCTGTATTTGCGGGGAATAGGTACTAGACCTCCGCAAATAGTTGAAACCCCTATAAAAACGCTTAAAACTACCAATTTTGTTTGGTAAAACTCAAGAAAAACCTGCTAAAAATGTTTATACATGGTTTTTTAATAGTTTTATCTATATAAGTGCATATGATGATGAAATTGAAAAAAAAAATCCAGGAATATGTGGTTATTTCTCTTAGAAAAATACCACGAATAGGCGAATTTCCCACGAATAAAGGGGGTATATGTTCCAGTGAGAAATCCATGAATCGTGAGTCCACTAATTCAGAGTCTGCAAATACTGGGCGTTCACTGTATGCCATTTGTTTTTTGAATTTTTCATACCAGGTTCTGCTGGCCTTAAATTCACTAACAGCAGGACTTGTAGGGATTTTCTCACTGATATCAGTTAGCAACATCTTTCAACACTTTGCTACGAGTTCTTTCTTAAATTTTATAGTGTTTCTCGCCTTTTTTACAGAAATGCTAGCACTTGGAACTTTCTTTGGCCCCATGACGGCTTATTTAGCAGTTGAACTCTAATAAAAAAAACGAAAACAACTAACACAAAAGCAGAATGGGTCACGAAAAAAGATGGGATGCTTTGTTTGGGCACTCGATACAGGGCCTGTTCACGCACTGGGCCCCGGATGGAGCATTTCGGAGTGTACAATAACCGAGGCAAAATTTTGTAGCAAAAAGGTCTATGAAAACCAAAACATACAAAAAGAGAGGCATACAAAAAGCAAGGTTTGATTAGGTAAATGATTTGTTTATCATATAAATGTGATTAGTCCTCACCATCTCCCATAAATTTATTTAAAAATTCTTGTGCAATCATTCTCTCTCTCTCTCAGTACAGTGGTACCTCGACATACGAAAGGCTCAACTTACAAAAAATTCGAGTTACGAAAGCAAATACGAAGATTTTTTTGGCTCTACATACGAAAATAGTTCAGGACCACTGATAACAATTTTAAAACTCGCCAACTGAGTAGACTCGCCACCATCCTCCCGCTCTCCCATTGGTTCCTGATGCTAGTCACCACCATAAGATCCTGCTCAACTATTGGTCAGCATATCTCCCATGATCCCATCATGAATCTACATACCGGCGTGCTTTCTCGGCCACTCGGCAGCAGGATCGTTATCGTAAGCACGGGGAATTCGTTTGTTCTATATGATTTCGTTTATTAACGTAAATTCGTTAGTGATTTTGTTGTAGTACTACTTTATCGTGTTGTGTGAGAACTTTACTACATACATACACTACATAACTTAATTACGTACAGTATATATGTAGTCATGGGTCCCAAGAAAGTTGAAGTTCACGGAAAGGAGAGGATGCTTTCTTTGGAGACAAAGATGGAGATAATTGAAAAGTATGAAATTGGCATGTGATTTAGTGTGATCGCCAAGGAATATGGCTGAAATCCGTCGACAATAGACACCATCCTTAAGCAGAAGGAAGCCATCAAAGCAGCTACACCTTCCAAGGGCGGGACTATTTTGTCTAGCAAGAGGAGTCACGTGCACGATGAGATGGAAAGGCTGCTTCTTGTCTGGATAAAAGACAAAAAAATCGCTGGCGATATGATAACCGAGACGGCAATCTGCCAGAAGGCCAGCGCTATTTTCAGGGATTTGATTGCCCAGTCCTAAGACGACAGAGGAGAAGGGACATCGACGCCAACCCCAGACTTCAAGGCTTCTCATGGGTAGTTTGAAAAATTCCAGAAACGGACTGGCATCCATTCGGCGTGCAGCATGGGGAGGCGACCAGCTTGGACACAAAAGCGGCCGAAGCCTTTATTAAGACATTCGACGAGATGAGGATCAATGAAGGCTACAGTTCTCAGCAAGTCTTCAACCGTGATGAGAATGGCCTTTTTTTGGAAAAAAATGCCTCATCGGACGTACATCATGGAGGAAGAGAAGAAGCTCCCCGGGCATAAGCCTATGAAAGACAGGCTTACACTCGCACTTTGTTCGAACGCCAGTGGGGATTGCAAGGTGAAGCCCCTACTTGTCTATCGTTCGGAGACTCCTCGAGCCTTCAAGGCCCACAAAGTGCTAAAGGAGAAGCTTCCAGTGATGTGGAGGGCTAATGCAAAAGCCTGGGTAACAAGACTTTTGTTCACCAAGTGGGTAAATCTGTCTCTGCCCGACAGTGAAGAAATTCTTGGAAGAGAAGCGCCTCCCTCTGAAATGACTGCTGGTGTTGGACAATGGCCCTGCTCACCCTCCTGGCCTTGAGGAAGATATCCTAGCGGAGTATTCTTTTATCAATGTTTCTTTATCTTCCGCCTAACACCCCTCTCCTCCAGCCCATGGACCGCAGAAGTGATATCAAACTTCAAGAAGCTGTATACAAAACATCTTTTCAAGAGATGTTTCAACATCACCGATACCACAAACCTCACCTTGCGTGAATTTTGGAAGGAGCATTTCGATGTTGTGATATGCATCCGACTCATCGATCAAGTTTGGCAGGAGGTTTCGAGGCAAACCTTGAATTCTTCATGGAGGAAACTCTGGCCTGATGCCGTATCAGCCCGAGACTTCGAGGGATTCGACGTGGGCGAAGCTGGTGCTGCAGATTCAGGAACAGTTGACGATCCTGAAACTGTTTCGCAACCAGATCTTGACGAGATTGTTGCACTCGGCAAGTCCATGGGGCTGGTCCTCGACGAGGATGACATCAATGACCTTCTTGAGGAGCACCAAGAGGGGCTTACGACGGATGGCCTGAAGGAGTTGGAGGCCATGGAACATAACGTCGTTCAAGAAGAGTTCTCTAGCAGCAGCAAGGAGGAGGAGGAGGACCCTATGACAACGGCAGAAGTTAAGGATGCTCTAGCTGCTTTTCATAAGGTGCAATCATTTGTAGAAAAGAGACACCCCGAAAAGGCTTACACAGGTCATATGCTTGTGCAGTTCGATGACATTTGCCCGAGTCGTTTCAGGAACATTGTGAAAAGTAGGCAGAAGCAATCTTCCTTGGATAGTTATTTTTTAAAGAGGCCTTTAGTTGGAGTAAGCAAAAAGGAAGAACCAATTGATACTACGAAAAAACAAGGTTGAAAGTGGTGAAAAAAAAAGTATAAAGTAAAAAAAAAATTAACATTAAAAAAAAGAAAAAAAATTCTTTTTAATTTTTTGTAAAGTTAAGTGTTACAGTTTTGTTAATGTGTTTCGTAAAGTTTAGTTTATGTTTCCTGACATTTTTAATGTGTTTCGTTAAGTTAAGTGTACGTACTGCGTAACAAATTTTCTGCCGTTTGTCCTCTGTCGCCACTTTCATAGATAGCCTCTCTCGAAAGGTAAGGTTCCACATTTTACTACATAAGTACGTATGTATGTACAGTATTTCTTGTATACCATGTACACTAATACACTTTATTTACAGGTACATATCAGTAGTACGTATTAAGTTAGGTATTGAATGGTCCAAATTGTTGTAGTATTTCATTGTTTATTGGTCAGTTTAGCTTTATTATATAATTTTTGGGGTGTTTTTGTAGAGCTTGGAACGGATTAGGCATTTTACATGTAAAATGCAGTTCAAGATACGAAAAGCTCATGTTACGAAGGCTGCCTCGGAACGGATTAATTTTGTATGTCGAGGTACCACTGTATACATATATTTTGATGAGAAATATGGATAAGTATCTAGAGATTCAATTATGCTAACTAGAAGCAAGAAAATCACTCTGATTTGAGTTCAGTACCACAAAATAAACTTGCCTCGCAATCGCCCTCAGCTGATTTCCAAACCAAAACATTGCTCTTTGTATTATAATACAATAGTAATATGAACATACATACAATATTATTGGATGCAGTGAAGTATAGTATAACCTTGTGCCAGAAAACCATAAAAAAATGGAAAGAAAATAAAGTGTTTTTGAGATTTGAATGAATTATTTGATTTTACATTATTTTAATTGGGGAAAGTTGATTTTTAATATGAATTTTTCTAGTCACAAACAGTGTCCTCGAACGTATTTATATTTTTTTTATCATTCATCTGTCTCAAAGCTAGATATTGGGCATTTGTATTATTCATATAGATGGGGTAGAAACTAAATCATTCTTATCATACGTCATTGATTGTAATTTTCTTTTTACCATGAATCATCGGTAGAAACTAAAGCATTCTTATCCGACTTCATTTATTGTAATTTTTTTTTTTCAACCATAAATCATCCTTTACTCATCATCAAATTTCAGTTCTTTCTCTCATTTTATGTCTTCAGTGTTAGAAATGCAGAACAATAGTATGAAGCAGTTTACCATTTCTACCCTTGTATAAGGAAGATGTGGCAACGTTTCTGCCACATCTACACAATCCAGCTTAGGTCAAGGTTTTATGAATATGTATAATCTGGGAAAAGTGACAGCTTTTAAAACATGCTACATGTCCATAATCATTTTGGTTTGGACTATAGTCTGGTGTTGCATCAACACCCCTGCTACTACAATCATGTGTCTGTGTTGTGGTGTATAGAATACCATCTATGACACAGATCTGCTTTACTCAGGTTGGGCAGTATAGGTTTCCATGACTGTTCCTGCTCTGAAATGTAGCATCACCAGTGACTTCAGTTGACTACATTCAGATTGAATCTAGCCCTTTGCCAAGCAGATGTCCATCTCCCATGCTTCATCTCCTAAGACAGTTGTGTTGGATGCCCAACTCTCCTTTGAATAGTAAAACTGATCTTTGATGGTTTGTGAATTGCTATGGCTCAGACCACTGCCAAGGTGCAAACAGGACTTGATTCAGTATTAATGACAGTCATAGGAGAGACGCACCAAGGTATGACAGGCCAGAGCTTCCACTTCCTCAGAGAAAGAAGGAGCCCTGTTAGATAGCTTTATGATATTTAAGTGATTCCTTGGCTGGATTGCTGCTTTGAAAGAAGACCAGTATTACCATAAATTCCCTACTGAGAGACCAAAGCTGGGATCTAGGGCATCTCACGCTAGTTTATGATGAACTCTGTCTCCTATAGTGACTCCCTATCTCTCTGGGTGTCAGGCACAGCCCCATAAACATATTCCACCTTACCTTTGTTACAATAAGAAACTATCCGAGTCTGCTTTGACATCTTAAAAATAAGCACACCTGAAAGGGGAAGATAGAATTCTGTATATGGCAGGGCACCCAATTTACCTTTTTTGGCAATAATAATAATTAGTCCTGCTTTTTCTTTGCCCATACCTTCTTTTCATGATGACTCTATGTGCCAGAGAAGATGTACTGCAGGCTGAAATAAAGCTTTCAACTCATTAATTAGTTGTAAGCCTAGGTCTGCCTGCTTCTTGATCTCCTTCACTTCCTAATCCCTGGAATTCTAACAGTGGAATATATTGCATTAATAAAAGTAGTAGTATTTTTTGTTTCTTACCTTTTAATTTCTTACCTACTCTAGTAGATGATAAGTTAGCCTTGGGTTAGAAAAAATGACACCTAGTTGTATCCTACAGAAGCTAGGAATGTTATGGGCAGCACTGGATCCTGCAGTGTTTAGACAATAATGAAAGATTTGGTTCTCAGTGGCAATAGATCTCTGCACTGGCCCTCAACAATAATCTTGTAACAGAGTGCTTCTCTGTGTTTTTCATGTAAGATAGAAAATTCATGGGAATTAAAGAAAGATATGAGGTTCAGAGGTTGGAGGATAGATTGAGACTGCGAGTACATTCTAAGAAGAGAAACATACAGGTAAAGGAGTGTTAGGCATTTTAGTGGTCAGACACCAACCTGTGGAAAGGCCTAGAAAATCATGGGAAGTAGTTTGGAAGGCCACTTAGACCAGATGGAAATGAAGATGGAGAATTAACAAGGTAGAAAGTGACAGGAAAAAACTCATGATACACTTAACATGGTAAAGGGAGAGCAGGACTTGAAATGATGGTAATGGTGATGATTTGATTGACTTGCTTGTATGCAGTGATGAGCCACATTTTAGACAGTTGTATATTGTACAGTATACAAAAAATATAAGGTTATTACAATTTTTAGCATGTCTATTTATCTGATGCAGTTATGTTTCCTATGAAATGTTTTTGTAAGTGTTTTTAAAACTATAAAATTGTGTTTTGTTTCTGTCTAAAGTGAAAACAACAATGGATCATATGAGAAATATTAAGATTGCATAAGATTTTATTAGTTCTAGAGTTATTTATTTGCTGTGTTTCAGTTATTTATCCTACAATCAACACTTACTCTTTGATATTGTTTATTAAAACAAAAAAATTCATAATAATAAGTAATATGATATGAAGTACTTTTCAGTGACATATTTGTAAATTTTATTTTTCATTACATAGATGAAACATTTGACATTCATCATGAAGAACCCTTTTTGCTCTCCATGGCGAACCGAGGAAAGGACACCAATGGTTCTCAGTTTTTCATGTAAGAATGAAATTATTTTATGTTCACTCATTGTTCATGTTTTTCTGTATTCTAAACAACTATTTGCATGTCTCATTTTTCTATGTTAGATAGGCTGTGCATGTTACCTTTTATGAGAACTAAATAGCTTTTAAGATTTGTCAGTTTTAGAGTTGATATTCAACTGCCATTATTTCAGTTGATTTCCAGATTTTTTAAGAACTAAAAAAGTTAGAAATGAAGATTTACATTTATTTATATACTAAATAGTTTAACAATAGTGGATAAATTATATGTATAATTTCTCAACGCTTTCTGGTTACAGAGTTGGTAGCTGCCTTACAACCTTCATTAATTGTGTTCTTGCTGATACCTTGTGTAGTTTACATATGGTTTTTTATTACTTTGGAAGTATTTTTTGTACATTCACTATTACATATTGCATAATGTCTGTTGTTCTCATGCTCTGTATTGCTAGTATTGGGTTTGCAAGTAGCATTAGATGATGAATTTCAGGAACTTAACCTCTTAGCTTATATTATTTTATACAGTATGCTGTAAATGAATTGTGATCCTACACAAAATGGGGTTATTAAGACACCCAGGAATGATTCAAAAGGAGCCATAATTATTTTGGCATTTGATGAAAATCTTCAATATGAACAAGTTGATTTCAGCTTCAATTTTGATTTTGATGAGCATACAGAGTAAGTATGTTGGTGAGCTTCATTCTAGATTTGATTTTGTCAAGAAGGGGAAATTTTATATTGTGATATATAGTGCATTGTACATTAATTTGCTGTTTTTAAATGTAATAAATATCTGCTGTTAGGGAGGCTGACTGAACGACTTCCCAGCTGACCAAGGCAGACTTACAGTGAGGGGAAGATCCCAGTCCAATCTCTTATTTTAGGTATCTTCTACAAATAACATAGCACACTTTCTTTTGGTGCTTATCATATATATGGTGGGGTAGCCAAGCAGATTCTTTCCTTTTTGCCTTTCTATCTTCATATTTCATTATTTTATTTACATTAGCCTGTTACTCCATGCACTCTATGGCCTTCACATTGTGTGTATTAGCATCTCTTCTCACCTATCCTACCCTTCTAATCATAACAAATAACTCCTATTAGATGGAGAAAGGATTATTGAGGTTAAATATGGCAAATTTGTAGGAATGATATCCTATATTGGATATTATTGGAATTTAATGAAAGACAAAAAAATGCATATTAAACAATGGTCAAGCTGAATAAAATTTACAAGTCAAATAATATACAGATTAAAATTAGAAAAAAAAGGTAAGATTCTTCAGTGTAGCATGACCTGTTCGGTCAAACAGATTTTGTACGGCCTGGTTTTCGTACAATTCTGTTTTCATAGAATTGTGACGAAATTTTGACTCGGCTTTTGTACATATCCTCAGATTTTGTACACCCAGAAACACTCCTTCCAGGGCCGACCTCTTAACTGTGTCTTACATGGGATCAATGCTCTTGCTTGACTCCAGTTGATAGGATGATCTAAATCTCTCATATGTATGAATAATGCATTCGATATTTGCCCAGTTCTCACAGAATATTGGTGCTGTTTAAGACGTTCTGAAAGAGATTTACTGGTTTGTCCGTAATGGACTTTATCACACTTTTTGCAAGGAATTTCATATATGCAGCCTGGAAGATCTTTAGGAGAATTTGTTACTACTAAACTCTTGACATTAATATTACTGAAAACAACATTTATGTTAAAAAGCTTTAAAATTCTAAGAATTTCTAAAAACCTTTCATCACAGGTTAATTTTAGAATGTTATGCTTACTAAATTCAAGTTTGTCATTAGTTAAATAAAATGTTTTTCTAGCTCTTTTCCATGTCACATCTATAAAAGTCCTTGGTTATTTAAGTTTCAGGGCAGTATCATAAATAATTTTAATCTCAGCATCAATAAACTGCGGGCTACAGACACGTAAAGCCCTTAAGAACATCTCAGAAAAAACAGAATTTAACATTTTGGTGGTGATTGGAGTAGTAATGAACAAAATAGGCAATGTTAGTTGATTTCTGAAAGACTGAAAAGGTGAAATTTCTATCATTTCTATGAACAGTTACATCAAGAAAATTCAAATTAAGATTTCTTTCTTCCTCTACAGTAAATTTTATAGAAGGGACTAAATTATTGAGATTATTAAGGAATTCCTGGAGATTTTTGTGAACTGGCCAAATATAGAAAATATCATCCACATACCTCACCCCATAACTTTTTAGGGCAAAATTCTTGGTAAGTGTTTTGTCTCAAGAAATTCCTTGTAAAATTGTTAAAGACAGGAGATGAGGGATTACCCATGGCCATGTCAAACTTTTTTACAAAAAAATTCCCCATTAAAACAAAATTTACTATCTTTGATACATAACCTTTATTGACGTTGAGATTAAAACTATTTATGATATTGCCTTGAAACTTAAATACCCAAGGACTTTGTAGATGTGGCAAGGAAAAGAGCTAGAAAAACATTTTATTTAACTAAGGACAAACTTGAATTTAGTAACCACTACCTGTACACTATATAAAATCTTATTTATTTTTGCATACTATTTTCACTATGTTTTTATAAAATATTTGTTATTTAGAAATGTATTTTTCTTATTTAATAACATGAAACATAAAATATGAGGTGGCATTTTGAGGGTTGGAACGGATTACGGGTATTTAAGTATTTTCAGTGGGGAAAATTGATTTGATGTGTGAGCAAATTCAGCTACGCCCTCGGCAATGGAATGAATTAAACTCGTAGATCAAGGTACTGCTGTATATATATCCTTTAATGAAAAAAACAAAATATTATCGAAATTCAGCATTTCACTTACAACATCCATTTATACCATGCTTAGACTTGATTTAAAAAAATAGTTTCTCTCTCTCTCTCTCTCTCTCTCTCTCTCTCTCTCTCTCTCTCTCTCTCTCTCTCTCTCTCTCTCTCAGTATACATATCCTTTAATAAAAAAAAAAGAAAAAAAACAGCAGCAAAATATCAATGAAACATTATTTCACTTATAGAGCCCATTTATACTGGTGACTTTAGGCTTGGATGTAAAAAAATCTCCAGCTCTCTCTCTCTCTCTCTCTCTCTCTCTCATATTTTAATGAAAAAATACAGTAAATAGTGAATACAGTGGGCCCCCGTATTCGCGTTCTCGGAGTTCGCGGACTCACACATTCGCGGATTTCTCTCGGGAATGTTTTCCCGCATTATTTGTGGAAAATTAATGTATTCGCTGTATTTTTCTATGAGAAATATCCACAAATTCCTTTTTTTTTTTTTGTATCAATTTCATCATAAAATGCACTTTTTGTGACAAAACTATTAAAAAAACCAAGTATGAAAAATTTTTAGCGGTTTTTCTTGAGTTTTAACTAACAGAATAGGCTGTTTTTAGCCTTTTTATAGGGGTTCCAAACATTCGCGGGTTTGGGTTTCTAACTATTCAAGGGGAGTTCTGGTACACATCCCCCGCGAATACGGGGGGACCACTGTACACAGAGTTGTTCTGTGAAAAAGCAAATTAGTGATAATTTTAGATACTGACCAAAGAAAAATCCACAAAATTAGTGAAAGGTCCTGGTGGAAAAGTGAATAACGTGTTCCACAAAAAATCCATGAAAAGTGGACCACGGAAATGTTAAATGCGTAAAACCAAGGGGTGGGGGCACTTAAATAGTTTTCAATTTATAGCACATGCATGTGTCTAAACAGGAATCACCATGTTCATGTACTTGGTTGCCAGATGCCTGGGTGGCCTAGAGGAGACACTCCAGCAATACTGGTATGGTGTGGACCTTTTTGCCTTTCCTCCATTCATCTGATCAGTTGTCTGTTGATCACCAGGACTCGGAATGACCCCGATATCTTCTTATTGACCTTGTGCAAGTGTATCCCATTTCTTCTGGCTCGCTTGGCAAGCTCCCAAAGAGATTTTATATTGGTTACTCTCCTGTTCAGTGAAGGGGCTCATTGTTTGTGAGTGGTGTCATAGATTGAGTCTTTCTTCGATGGAGTTTTGTTCATTTGATCATGGACTTCCTCATCTACCTTTGTCAAAACAAGCTCCTCTCAATCTTCTTGATTAAATCTGTCTATGTCTTTAAGTAACTTCAAGGAGTCTTGGTCCTCCTGAGGGGTTTGAGCCTCCTATGTGACATGACATCTTTCTTAATATATAATTCAGGCGCCTTATAAACCTTAGTCCTGCCAGCATTCCAAGATCATGTGAGGAGATCACTCTTTACTGTTGATGAGCAACGTGACCCTATTGGCCTACATCTACAAGCAGGGGAGGACAGTTTCCCTTCCCACTTGCCTTCAGATTGAGATCTTACCCTCAGCCTTCCTACTAACCTTCATCTTAACATAGTGTATGGTGAGTAACAGCTTTTTTTTTTTTTTTATCTGGTAACTCATGGGGTTGGAATCTCTTGTTCTTCTATCTTCTTGGATATATGGCAAAAGCCCAGAAACCATCAGTGCCTGATGAGATATACAAGAGCTTTTGTTTTTTCCTACCCAAGACTTTTCAGGCTGTTCAGAAGAGAAGTGTGAGACATAAAGTATTGCTTAACCCTCTTATGCCGATTGGACGTCTTAAACGTCGAGTCAAAATGTCTCCCGTATGCCGATTGGACGTATTATAGTATATGTCGACTCAAAAAAGTTTTTTTTTAAATTCGCGGAAAAATACTTTTAGGCCTACCAGCCGAAAACTTTTGAATCACACGCCTTGGGGGGATGCTGGGAGTTCACAGATCAAGGCGTTGTTTTGTTTACAATCATTACACAAGCGCGCAAGCGCAAAGTTTCTTTATTATCGCACTAAAAAGTATCAGTGACACATCTCAAAAATTATTTCGTCACTTTGACATAATTTTTGCACCATTTTTAAATAACCCGTTACATGGAGTATTATATATGAAAATGTGTGCAATTTCATGTAGAATACAAAAAAAAAAATACTCATGATTGTAGCTTTTATCAGTTTTGAAGTTTTTTTCATATAAATAACTATAAGTGCCAAAATTTCAACCTTCAGTCAACTTGACTCTACCGAAATGGTCAA
Organism: Macrobrachium nipponense; assembly: GCF_015104395.2. Lineage (NCBI taxonomy): Eukaryota > Metazoa > Arthropoda > Malacostraca > Decapoda > Palaemonidae > Macrobrachium > Macrobrachium nipponense. Next base: position 38,458,561 of record NC_061108.1, read on the forward strand.
AAAAATGCAATTGTAAGCTAAAACTCTTATATTCTAATATTCTAGTAATATTCAATCATTTTCCTTCATTTTGCAACAAATTGGACGTCTCTAGCACAATATTTTGATTTATTTTGAATTTATGAAAAAACTTTTTCGTTACGTCCGCGTGGTAACTCTTCCAATAAATTTTTTCGTGCGATTGTCCTAATGTTTGCACCATTTTAAATTTGCCGTTACATAAAGTTTTTATATATGGAAATGTGTGCAATTTTATGCACAATACAACTAAAAACAACCCATGGTTGTAGCTTTTATCAGTTTTGAAATATTTTTATATAAATAACGATAAGTGCAAAAATTTCAACCTTCGGTCAACTTTGACTCTACCGAAATGGTCGAAAAACGCAATTTAAGCTAAAACTCTTATATTTTAGTAATATTCAATCATTACCTTAATTTTGCAATGAATTGGAAGTCTCTAGCACAATATTTCGATTTATGGTGAATTTATGAAAAAAAAAATTTTTTTTTTCCTCCTTACGTCCGCGCTGAAACTAACTTCGTTGAAAAATCAGAAATTTTTTCATTGAAGGTTGTAGCTTTTCTCTCTTTTAAATATTTGCATATAAATCACGATAAAATAGGAAAAAAAAAACCACATTTGGTCAACTTTGACTACCGAAATAGTTGAAAAACGCAATTTGTAAGCTAAAACTCTTACAATCTAGTAATATACAGTCATTTATCTTCATTTTGAAAACAAATTCGAAGTGTCTAGCACAATATTTAGATTTATGGTGAATTTTAAAAAAAACTTCTTCCCTCCGCGCGCCGATTCGCGGCCGCAAATCTCCGAAATGCGTACATCGCATTCTTATATTTATTTGCTCCTTTTCATATTAGGCGTTTATTGAGTTTCATGTATGAAAATGTGCGCAAATTTATGAAAAATACAAAAAAAAATATTGGAAAGGTTGTAGCTTTTCTCATTTTCGCAATATTTGCATATAAAAAATATATACATATAAAAACTTTGACATTTGGTCAACTTTAACTCGTCCAAAATGGTCGAAAACTGCAATTTTAAGCTAAAAACTCTTATAGTATCGTAATATTCAATCATTTGTCTTCATTTTTAAACAAATTGGAAGTCTCTAGAACAATATTTAGTTTATGGTGAATTTTTGAAAAAAACATTTTTTTTACGTCCTCGCGTTACGAATTCATGCATCATTTTGTGATAATATTTTTTCTGTGTTGCTTTGACCGTTTTACAATGTGTTATATCAAAATTATCGCAATTTAGTGTACAATACAACAAAAAAAGTAACTCGTTAGCTTTAACCGTTTTTACACAGCTCGATTTGAATACAATTATGTATGAATTTTTTTTTCGCTACCATATATTGCATTATTTTATATAGTGATAATGATATTTTTTCCATTTCTGATGGTTGCATACTAAACTTCAGGCAATGACAAAAAAAAGGAGCCAAAAATGAACTCTTAATCTTGAAAAACTAAGCGTCCTGTGATTTTTGACAAAATTATTTTTTCCGCTTCCACGCTCACTCCAAACCTGCCGCGGCAATACGGGAGAAGTTTGGTTTTTAGGGCTTAGGTGTAAGAGGGTTAAGTAGGACCCAACCTCTTAGGTTAGTGTCAGTACCTCCCTTTGTGGTACTGTGCTGGCAAGCACAAGAATGGGTACCAGGAGCACCTTTTCTTGTTGGTTTTTAGTGCTGTAAATTAAATTACCTTGCGACGCTTTTGGCAGATTATACAATTACATGCACAATTCTGATACAGCCTCATGAAGTCAAGGGGCATGGAACCATCCTTGGCATTTCAGAGCAATTTTTTTTTGGCAGCACAGGCGTAAGGGCAGGTATCTTGATTATCAAACCACCTTTACCACGTTCACATGTGGGATGTTACCACAGGGTCCCTAGACATCTCTTTGGGCCTGTGGTGGCTGCTGTACAGATTATGCGATCAACCAAAGCGGCTTTTGAACAGAAAAGCATCTCACGTAAGTTGCTTGAAGGGTGTAAGGCTGGGGTTGGATGGTACAGTGGACCCCCCCGTATTCGCGTTCTCCGGATTCCGCTGACTCACACATTTGCAGATTTCTCTGGAACATTTCCTCGCATTATTCACAGAAAATTCGCCTATTCGTGGTATTTTTCTATGAGAATAGTATCCACAAATTCCTGTTTTTTTTATCAATTTCATCATAAAATGTACTTTTGTGATAAAACTATTAAAAAAACCTGGTATAAAAATTTTTAGTGGGTTTTTCTTGAGTTTTAACTAACAAAATAGAATGTTTTAAGCATATTTATAGGGGTTCCAATTTTTTGCGGGTTCTAACTATTCACGGGGGTGTCTGGTATGCATCCCCCGCGAATACGGGGGGACCACTCTATAATGATTGGCTTCTCTCTGAGGAGCAGCAGCTCTGGCAGAATACATGCTGGACTGGAACAGATGCAGGTGAGTACTACTCAGTGAGCAATCAGTGGTAGAGCTTCAGCTGACAAGATGATCATCTCCTCTTCCCTAAGGGGGGGGGACTGGGTTGGGTTACCCCGTTATCCTTAGCTTTGTAATGAAAATGAGTGTTTTAAGGAATGTGTACACAAATTTTTACCTTTGTGGGAGCAAAAATTAATTTTATTTTGAATATTTTTGTTTTTATACATTTTTCCTACAATTTGAAAACCTGAACACCATTATTTATCAATCTGTTTATAAAATTGAAAAACCAGCTCAAGAGTTTAAATCATAAAGAACAAATTGCATGGATAAAAGTTTTTAAGTTTTGTTTTGTTTATGTTCTATAAGAATTAGAAATGGTAAATAGCACAAAAAAAGCAAAGAATTCATATTAAATATTATATGTAAAAAATAATGTAAAAAAAATAAGAAAAAAAACAAGTTTGCAGAATTTTTCCCAAATAATCACTGATTATAATGGTTGTTAAAGTATTGGCATCCATTCAGAAATAGCAGTGTTATAGAGATTTGGGTGTATAAAACTAATGTATTGATAAAACGCAAAGTTTTTCTTACTATCACACGCAAAGCTTTCCTGGTCCCCTGTCTTCTATTCTCAGAGATATTATCCCCTCTAATATTAAATAACTGAAATAAGCTTATTTGGCTCTTCACACTTGCATTCCAAAATAAGGGTAACATCAAAACCATTTTCCCCAACATCAAGTCTGACAGTCACCACTAATGTTTTTCCTAACTAATTTTCTGAGATTCTGGATTGGTAACAAAATTATCTTAATGTCATTGTTTGCACTCTACCCTAATTTATCCATTATGTTCTTCACATAGTGCTTAGTAAGGTGTTTTGCAATTTGGCACCTGAGCATTAGTGATTGCATCAATGTTGACGTTCTCTTCCCTCTTCTCTGCACTCCTCTCCATCTGTTAGCACACTCATTCGCTCACTCACTCGCGCACTCCTCTTGGTTGCCCAAGATTGCTTGCACCATACCTCTCCACGTTCCCCACTCCCCTGTTGAGTGCTGCATCCTTCCAGTTATTCTCAGAATTCTCCACTCCCAATTCTTTTAGATCTCTGAACACATGTCCTGCCCAACATATCCTCTGTGATCTTACATAGCCAGTTATTAGCAGTTGCCCATTTAAATCTCTCATTGCATTGTTATGTTGTCTTGTCCAAACACCTTCATTTATATTGTAAATGCTTCATCAGATGGCACTAATGTAAATTTATCTTCATCAGCATCTTGATGAAAGTAACAGCTAAACAAATGGTAAAAGATTAATGTTCACAAAAAGACTAACGTAGTCGGAAAGATAAAATGACGACAACACTACTGATGTTGTGTGGTGTTCTCCATGGCCCACGTGATCAATGGGTGCGGATACTACTTTCTGCTTCCTCTTTCTTACATTATGTTCACTAATATTTCGAGAGATTGCTTCCTGTCGATGGACAAACTTCTTCTGAGGCATATTTTATGATAAAACAGCACTTGTTAGCCAAAAAAAAATCACTCACAAAATCACTGGTAAAGGTGATAAACAGAAGAAGATGCAATAATGACATAAGAATTACTAATGGTAGTTTCAGAACCAGCAATCTTTATGAGGAAAACTATTGTACATATGTATCATGTTTATGAAACAAAGTTTTATTAAAAAAAATAATGTCTGGGAAATAAAGAAGAAAGCAAGACACTAAGTTCTTGCACCACAGAATTTTCAGTATCCACCTGCACTTCCAAATTGCAATTTTGTACCTATTAGGATGCTTCAAATTGGTTTTATCTTGTGTCTGGCAGAACAATACACCTTTAACTTTGAGAAACGGTGGAAAACACAACTTAGTCAACTTGATTGAAAAATCCCCCACACCTCTTCCTATACCTTTAACAAGAGGGGAGTACCAGTGGTAGAGCTATATGAACCATCATTTGTATTGGCCAGATTTAGCTACCCTCTGACTTGTGTCACTACACATTGTCACTTGATTCTCTGAAGTATTTTTGTTTTCGAGCAAGATCTTGGACACATTTAACTTAAGCTTGGGGTTCTAACACTGTCATTCCTGTGTCAGACAACTTGGGAAGGTACGAGAATCCTCAGTCCCCTACCCATTGCACTGGTATGACTGGGAACATGACTTTTTTCTGGTGGAGATTCAACTTACCAGTCAGCTGAGAGAGAACTTTTCTACTTAAGGAATAAATCCCCTATGTAAGAGGCAATAGTTTGTACTTTGGTAGGAACAAGTAAACTAATTGGAAAATATAATTTTGTATTTATCCTAGGTGTTCAAACCAGAGCCTTTTATACATAATCTCACCTGAACCAAACCCACTGAGTTCCTGATGCTGAAGGGAACTGCTTGTTTACAGGTGAGCTGTGGCTCTTTCCCCCACTTATCCTCCTACCATCAGCTAACTATAGTCACTCTCTCAATTAACATGAGGGCTATGTTCCTGGAAAGCTCACGTCAATTAACCCTTAAACGCCGACTGGACGTATTTTACGTCGACATTTTTTGTCTCTCGGGTGCCGACTGGACGTATTTTACGTCGACATACTAAAGTTTTTTTAAAAATTCGCGGAAAAAATACTTTTAAGGCCTACCAGCCGAAAACACTTGAATCACGCGCCTTGGGGGATGCTGGGAGTTCACGGATCAAGTGTTGTTTTGTTTACAATCGTTACGCAGGCGTGCAAGCGCGAATTTCTTTCTTGCCGCACTAAAAAGTATCTGTGACACATCTCGGAAATTATTTTGTCACTTTTGACATAATTTTTTGTACCATTTTAAATTAGCCGTTACATGGAGTATTATATAGAAAATGTGCGCATTTTTTATGTAGAATACAACAAAAAAATACTCATGAATGTAGCTTTTATCAGTTTTGAGATATTTTCATATAAATAACGATAAGTGCCAAAATTTCAACCTTCGTCAACTTTGACTATCAAAATGGTCGAAAAACGCAATTGTAAGCTAAAACTCTAATATTTTAGTAATATTCAATCATTTACCTTAATTTTGCAATTAATTGGAAGTCTCTAGCACAATATTTCGATTTATGGTGAATTTATGAAAAAACTTTTTCCTTACGTCCGCGCGGTAACTCTTCCGAAAAAATCATACATGCGATTGTGGTAATGTTTTGCACCATTTTAAATTAGCCGTTTTACATAAAGTTTTATATATGAAAATGTGCGTAATTTCATGCACAATACAACTAAAAACAACCCATGGTTGTAGCTTTTATCAGTTTTTGAAATATTTTCATATTAAAAATGATAAGTGACAAATTTTCAACCTTTTGGTCAATTTTGACTCTACCAAAATGGTCGAAAAACGCCATTGTAAGCTAAACGCTTATATTCTAGTAATATTCAAGCATTTACCTTCAGTTTGCAACAAATTGGAAGTCTCTAGCACAATATTTGGATTTATGGTGAATTTATGAAAAAAATAACATTTTCTTTACGTCCGCGCGGTAACTCTTCCGAAAAAATCATACGTGCGATTGTGGTATGTTTGCACCATTTTAAATTAGCTGTTACATAAAGTTTTATATATGAAAATGTGCGCAATTTCATGTAGAATACAACAAAAAGTAATTGAAGGTTGTAGCTTTTCTCATTTTTGAAATATTTGCATATAAATCACGATAAATAGAAAAAAAACCACGTTCGGATCAACTTTGACTCTACCGAAATGGTCAAAAAACGCAATTGTAAGCTAAAACTCTTACAGTCTAGTAATATTCAGTCATTTATCTTCATCTTGAAACAAATTCGAAGTCTCTAGCACATATTTAGATTTATGGTGAATTTAAAAAAAAAAAACATTCTTCCCTCCGCGCGCGGATTTCTCCGCCACAAATCTCCGAAATGCGTACGTACCATTCTCGGAATATTTGCTCCGTTTTCAAATTAGGCATTTCTAGAGTTTTATATATGAAAATGTGCACATTTCATGAAGAATAAAACGAAAAAATATTTTGAAGGTTGTAGCATTTCTTATTTCCGAAATAATTGCATATATATATATAAAAAATTCGACATTCGGTCAACTTTACCTCGTCAGATATGGTCGAAAACTGTATTTGTAAGCTAATATTCTTACAGATATAGTAATATTCAATCATTTGTCTTCATTTTGAAAGAAATTGGAAGTCTCTAGTACAATATTTAGATTTATGGTGAATTTTTGAAAAAAATATTTGTTTATGTCTGTGCGTTACGAATTCATGCATTATTTTTGTGATAATATTTTCTCTGTGTTGCTTTTATCGTTTTACAATGTGTTATATACCAAAATAATTGCAATTTAGTGTACATTACAACGAAAAAAAAGTAACTCGTTACCTTTAAACCGTTTCGCGCACAGCACGATTTGAATACAATTATATATGAAATTTTGTTTTTGCGCTATCATATATCGCATTATTTATATATGATAATGATAATTTTTTTCATTTCTGATGGTTGCATACTAAACTTCAGCCAATGCCAAAAAAAGGAGCCAAAAATGAACTCTTAATCTTGAAACTAAGCGCGCTGTGATTTTTGGAAAAAAATATTTTTTCTGCTTCCGCGCTCACTCTGAAACACCTCCGGCACACGGGAGACATTTTTTTTTTTTTTTACCGCTTCGGCGTTTAAGGGATAAAAACGCATTTATTTAAATATATTTTTCCCAATGTGAAATAACAGAACAAGGGGGGGTTACATTCCTGGACTTGGGGAACTGTACTTTTTTGGGCTAAGTACAACCGAATTGGATAGCAGTAACATCCGGTTTGCTTATGTTTCAACCATTGTACGATAGTAAACATTTACCGTAGTTATGTTATAAACAACGTTATGTTGCTTTTTTGCTAAGTACAACCGAATTGGATAACAGCAACATCCGTTTGGCTTGTGTTTTCAACCATTGTGACGATAGTAAACAAGATTTCGGTAGTTATATTATAAACATATTATATAGAATAGTTACTGATATATTTTTGTTTATAATTCTTTACTTGTAATAGATCAAAGATCAGCAAGGAAAGTTTGCTGTTAAATTTAAACAAGTTGTAGCTAAAGCTGATAAAGCTGTTCAAGCTGCTAATGACTATTATCATACATCGGCAACAAGGATAAAGCCTCAGTAACATTATGCCATCAACCACAACTTTTGATAAAATAATCGAGAGAAAATCAATATAATCAAACTACTGGGCTTGAAACAACAAATTTTACTCGTTTTCACGCCAGTAAAAGATAAATAACCTAAAGCTCGTATTACAATGAAATCAATTGAAAAAATTGAAAAAAAGCGAACGGAATCACATATTTTTTTAACGCAATAAACATGCTGCCAATGCAATCTGTTAATGGAAGAAATTATTTAGTTCATAACAAGACCATATTCAAGCCATATTTTCAACTTAAAATCATTGTTTAACTAAAATGACCTTGTCTCATATCTATATTCGTTTATTCTAACTCTAAACGCAAGAGAATTTGCACAGAACTGAGTTAAATACGGCAAAATAAACTCATATTTCCCATCAACTGATTTACAAACAAAAACACTTGACTGCTATGTTATTATTTTATAATACAATAATATGAGAATACATACAATATTATTGGATACAGTGAAGTAATGTATAACTTTTTAAAAGATTTGTGAAAAGATGCATATTCATTATGTGTAATTATATGTAGCCATCAGCAGTGCGACATCGCTGTTTTGTTGCCCAATGTTGGAATGAAGCTGATTCTTGTTTTGTGTCCAATTTTTTTTCACTTTATAGGCAGTCCCCGGCCCCGGGGTTACGACGTTTTCCAAGGTTAGGCGCTTCTCAATTATATTCATCAGACATTATTTCCAGGGTATGACGCATTTTGTTTCCTTTGGGGTTTAAGACACCTACAACTCTCAATCTGGCAGATGAAATTATGACACCAAAAATGCAAAATAATCAATATTTGAGGTTTTTTTTGATGAAAATGCAAAATAATCAATTTTTTTTTTTGAAGGTTTTTTTTTTTTTTGATGATGAAAAATGCCATAAGAATGCAGTTTTACCATAGTTTTCAATGCACCCAAAGCATTAAAAGTAAGGGTTTTCTGAGGATTTTTGACGATGTTCCGGCTTAAGACGGATTTTCGGCTTACGACGCTCTCCAAGAACGGAACCCCCATCGTAACCCGGGGACTGCCTGTATTAATAAATAAAATTTCTTTCTCTTTATTAATCGATAACAAAGCTTTTCACTTTATTGATAAATGCATATACTGTGCTATGTTTTTATGTTGATGGCTGTCGTCTGCAGTGCTGATGTGCGGGTGATGTGAAAACAACGCTCGGGGAGGGTCGCCAACTTACGTTAAATTAAATTTGCATGTTTTTTAAAACACATTTTTTAGATATTTTCTAGCTCTTGTTAAATCGAAAACGTGTTTATTCATACATTGATTGAGAGGTGACTTTACCTTGTTATCAAATTTCAGTGACCTATTATTGCTTACCATTGAGAATACAGTCCCCCCCCCCGCCCCCCCCCCCAGTATTCCACGTTCTCCGGCGGATTCGCTGACTCACGGATTAGTGGATTTTCTCTCTCTGGACCATATCTACCCATTATTCGCCGGAAATTCACCTATTTGTAGTAATTCTCTATGAGAGGGGTGTCAAACTCATGGCCTCGGGATGGTCTTGAGTGGCCCGTGAGGTGCCAAAAGATTTTTCAACTCAAGCTACTATAACTGTTAGAACTTAGGAAAATTTAACTAAAGTTATTAAACTTTTTGAAAAGAGACATAATAAGTTTACCTTTCATTCATATGACAATAATTTAATTAATTTATTTCATATAATTGCTGGCAATAAAAGGCTCTTTTATTGCAAATGTTAATAAAAGAGTCATAAGGAATAAGTTATTACCAAATCTTTGATGGCCCTCAAGACCATAACCAAGTGCATAATTGGCCCTCGAAAGGATTTGAGTTTGGACACTCCTGTTCTATAAGAAATATCCAGAAATTCAGGTGTGTTTTTTTTTTTTTTTTTTTTTTTTTTTTTTTAATAATCATTATCATCATAAAATGCAAATTTTTTTGTGATAAAATGATTAAAAAAAACCAGGTATAAAAATTTGTAGTGTGGGTTTTCTTGAGTTTTACCTACCAAAATAGGCTGTTTTTCAGCCTATTTATAGGGATTCCAATTATTCACAGATTCTAAAAATTTGTGGGGAGTCTGGTGCGCATCCTCCACGACTAGGGAGGGGGGGGGGGGGGGTCACTGTACTACAAAAAGGCTCTGGTTTGTATGGCCTATGAAAAATAAATTGCATTAAAAAACAAAAATTTTTTTTATATGAAGTGAGAATGTGTAAGCTCCATAGTGTGGTTTAAATTATTATAGTAATAATAAATTATAATAATAATGAAACAAGGCAACCATGTAATTAGTTTATTATAGAGAATTAAAAGCCACAGAACTGTTAAAAATTTTTTAAACTCTACATGAATATTTTTAGTGCTACTCTGGCTTCAAGATTCTCAACAGTAATAATGATAATACCAGTGGAATCTCGGTTTTTCAGTACGCCTCTCATTTTGTACATCTTGGTTTTCGTAGACATGTTTTTTGTCCGAAATCTTGTCTCGGTTATCGTAAACGTTTCTTCGGTTTTCGTACACTTGGTGACACCCCATCAGGGCCCAGCGCGTGACTGGACCCCGTATGAAGTGCCCAAACAAACTATCCCGTTTTCTCTCATTCTGACTTGTTCTCTCACCTAACCAGCATCTCCACGCTCCTAGTCCGCATCACCGCATGTGTTTTCTTGAGTTTTTGTGCAATATTTGCCATAAAACTCATTGCAAAGTTGTCATCATGGGGCCCAGGAAACGGAAGTGCAAGCGCCACCCCTTCGATGAAAAAGACCAGAAATATGATAGAATTCAAGAAAATTTGTAGTGAAGTATGGAAGTGAGACACGTGTATCTGATCTCGCTAGGATGTATGGCAAGTCAGTGTCGACAATCGGCTCTATCCTAGCAAGAAGAAAGCTGAATCAAGGCAGTTGATGTTGCGAAAAGGGGTCACCTCATTTTCTAAGCAGAGATCGCACTATTGAAAGATGTTGAAAAGCTGTTGTGGTGGGGGGGGGGGTGGATCAACGAAAACAGTTAGTGGTGGATAGTGTGTCTGAAGCGATCATTTTGTGAGAAAGTAAGATGCTGTATGCCGATTTTAAGTAAGCAAATACAAACAACAAGTGCTGCTCTTAGTGCTCTCAAGGCTGGCAGAGGCTGGTTTGAAAAATTCAGAAAGTGTATGGTCATCCATAGTGTCATACTGGGGTGATGGCTGCGAGCTCGGAGTAAACATGTTGCTGAAGAATTCGTTGGTGAATTCAGAGAATATGTTTGAGGCTGGAAGGATTGCTCCCACAACAGGTCTTGAGAGGCCTGTTTTAGAAAAAAATGCCAAAGCGGACCTACATCACACAGTGTGGTGGGGATCAGAGCTAACAACAAAGGCAAGCAAAGCTTCCCACAGTTATGTTAATTGTACCGACTCTCAAAAAGACCCTCAACCACACTTTTCCCCTTTATGTTTTACTTTATTTGGCAGGAACAATTGGTTCACCAACAGATACATACAGAAATTTGTTCACACTCTTGTACTCGCCATCAATGACTTGACTTCAGGGCGAGAGGCATTTTGCCATCCGCTGGATGCAGTTGTCGAGACGACAACTGCTGAGAATCACAGCACAAAACAACAACTGAGTACCACAACCATACAACAAAACAACAAACCAAATCACTGTGCAGATAAACATCAACAACATCAAACAACAACTGTACATGTCCACATACAACCACTCATAAACAACACCAAGAAATCACAACAGCTACCAGCAACACTCAACAACTCATACACAACTCAGCAGAAACTCACAAGCTCAACAACCTTCCAACACACAAGCACAACAACCTTCAAGCACCAGTAACAACAACACTGAGGCATCAACACTATCCAAGACTGCTGCCAAAAACATCTGTCCAGTACAGACACCGATCCAAGGACTGACCTTCAGCAACCGCCGGCAGACAACCCAAAACAATTGTCCAACAAGCAGACCATTGCTAACTGTCCAACCACCACTTATGCTCTTTCTCTCTCTCTCTCTCAACAGCTCGCTCGCCCTCACCTCTTCAATAAAACACATGCCTTACACACTACCATACAGCAACACCAAACACAAGCACGACACAACCAAACACACGAAAAAAACACTAAACTCAATTATTCCCGACCAATTACAAACAACCCAACAACCGCGCTCTCTCTCTCTCCTCTCTCTCGTCTCTCTCTCTCTCCTCTCTCTCTCTCGTCTCTCTCTCTCTCTCGCTCTCTCTCTCTCTCTCTCTCTCTCATGGCTAACTCTCTTGTTTTGGTGGAAATGCCAGTGGGGATTTCAAAGTGAAATCCCTGCTTGTGTATCAACTCTGAAACTCCCCGAATATTAAAAAAAAAAACAAAAAAAAAAAGTGTCATAAAGAATAAATTGCCATGTGAAATGTGGAAGGCCAATAAAAAGGCATGGGTCACAAGACAAATTTTCGTTGACTGGGTCAATGAAGGCTTTGGCCCAAGTGTTAAAAAAAAAAATACCCTCATTGACAATCAATTGTCTCTGAATTGCCTCCTGGTATTGGACAATGCTCCTGCGCATCCTCCTGGCTTGGAAGACCAGCTGTTGGAAAAATTCAAATTCATCACTGTGAAGTTCTTGCCCCTTAATACCACTCCTCATCCAGCCCATGGACCAGCAAATCATGTCGAACTTCAAGAAACTCTACACCAAGCCACTATTTGAAAGGTGCTTTGAAGTGACCTCAGACACTGAATTAACCCTAAGAGAGTTCTGGAAGGATCACTTCAGTATCTTCAAACTGCATTATAAGCCTTATAGCCAAGGCTTGGCAGGAAGTGGCTTCCTGAATAATGAACTCTGCATGGAGGAAATTATGGGCACTGTTTTTACCTCAAGAAGGATTTTGAGGGGTTTGAGGCTGACCCCGACAACCCTACACCTGTTGTGGAGTCTGTTGTGTCTCTTTGGAAGTCCATGGGCTTGGGGGAGGTGAGTGGCGAGGATGTGGAAGACCTAGTGGATGCCCAAATCAAGGGAAGCGTAACACTGAGGAGCTGCAAGACCTTCAACAAGAACAGCAACAGACGGCAGATTGAGGAAGAGGAGGAAGAGAGAGGGGATACTGTGCCTACTTCAGTGATCAAAGAAATGTTTGCAAATGTGGAGTGATTTACAAAATTTTTTTGAGACACATCATCCTAACAAAGACGTAATCCTTGCCTCTAACCATGTTTAATGACAACGCTTTGTATCATTTTAGGCAGATATTAAAGAGACGTCAGAAACGAATGTTTCTGGACAGTTTTGTTATTTGACAGGGGTACAGTGACACTCAAGCTGGTCCTAGTGCAGTAAAAAATGAAGTGGAGAAGTAACATGAAGACAGTGCCACTAAAAACCTAAGAAGTAACCCCAGAAAGGTTTCATGATACCTGAAGTCCTTCTGGATGGGGGTTATTCCCCTTCCAAATCAGTTAACCTCTCCTCCTCCCTCCCTCTCCCCTCCTCTCCAATCTTACGTACGCTAACAAGGGTCTTCCATAAAGGTAAGAGTGGTGTTAAATGTTCATTATTCATTTATATATTTATTTCTCATTCTTTCTGTAATTAGAATTGTGTTTATTCCCTTTAAAATATATAATATTTTTAATATTTTGGGGGTCTGGAATGCATTTAATACTATTTACATTATCCCTTATGGGAATTCTTGTTTTTCAGTTTCGTACGTTTAGGATATTGTAGGAGGTTCCAGAACTAATTATGTACGAAAACTGAGGTACCACTGTAATAATAATAATAATAATAATAATTTTATAGTATAGGCAATCCCGGGTTATTGGCGATTTGGTTAATGGTGCGATCCGGTTTTGTGGTGCTTGTCTAGCGCCATAAAATTGGCGATTTATGGCACCATAACAGGCCCGAGTTTCTGTTATTTGCATCTAATAATAATGTTATGGCACCATAACATACCTAACAGAGGTGCCATTTACCAAAACTCCCCACCATAAATCACAGAGTTTTGGCTAATGGCGGTTTTCGCTTATTAGCACCCTGCCGAGAATGGAACTCCCACTGATAACTGGGGATTGCCTGTAATCACAATCTAAGCTGGCCTCAGTTTCAGCTGCTTTTCTTTCTAAATAGACTTTTGCAAACTAAGGCAATATATTAACTATACTTGCATAGCGAACATTGTTTTTGTTTAAAAGGAAAAATGAAACCCCTTTTCTCCACATTAGAATATCTTTCTTTCTTCCCATAGGTGTATACTGTCAAGAGAGGCAAAACTTCATAAAAAAAAATAGGAGGGTCAGAGTTGTGTGCTATTTTGTTTTTAGTTGAAATTAATTTTAATTTAAAAATTTTTTGTATCATACAGTAATATCGCAGGATTAATTAGTAGTTGAGAGACAGATGCACTTTAGAGTTATATTTTGCATTCACAAGGTTGATTTCTGACATTTTTGTATGGAAGTGCCTTGTTGGTACACTGTTCCACAGTACATAGTAATAATTATTTGTAGTGATTTTTCAAGCCTGTAGGTATATTGTTTTCTTTAATTCTAAGCTCTGCTCCTTAGGACTCTACTTTGCTATCCAACTTTTTAAATTAATACTTGTCTCCAATTTTCATTTATGTCAGAATAGATCTGTGAGCTAGCCTAGCAAATTTACAGATGGGGATTTGGTGGCCCTATTAAACCTTTGAATTATATAATGTAATGATGTATGACATGGCCTTGTTTACTTTCTTGCTTTTACTAGTAACTGTATAGCTCGTTGAGTACTGATACAGTGCTGGTACTGTAGTCTTGTAAACAGTTTCTTATTAGAGTCTAAATGCGTGACTCTATCGCCATATAGCATTGCAGTACTATAACCGAGCAATTCCCAAGAGTAGATATTAAATATAATTTTGGCTGTAAGGGAAGGATCTAAGCTAGTACTAGGTTTAAAATACTTTTGTTTCTTTCCATTATGGGACCGATCAAAGTTCTGCGCTTGAGGATTTCATAAGATTGAGGTGTGTTAGCATGCTGTTGTCTGGCTTGGCGGGTAACATTATGTTCTTCCCTTACAGTCCGCTAGCCAGGCAGAGGCAGGTGGTTGTGGGTTTGACTTCTGCCCCTTGCCTTGTCACTGTGTCTGACATTCATTCTTCGTTATTCTACCGTAATGATCGTTTTGTCTTCCTGTAGAACAACCCAGCCCTCTCCGCATCTAGATGGGTAAGTGTTTTCAGAAACTTACTCTGTGTTATTCATTTGCTGTTTTGAAATACGTGACCAATATTTTATATGCTGTACTACCTCCGATATGCACATGAAGATTTTGTTTTTATGTATTTAACGTACCAAGTAATTGCATAGCTATTAGTTTCTACTTAACGGCAGCTTTAGATTTGAAATTCACGGCAGCGGTTCATTGTTTTGGTGCATGTTAGTGTCCTGACCACTTCCAGGGAAGTACAGGTACAATATAGCTGAAGAGCTCAGCTCGTTTTTGTCACTCAATGACCTAACATTGGTTGTTAAGCAGCTTTTGTTTTGATTGTCAGGATTGTTCATCAGATGGTTTTGCCAATAGTCAAGGATTTTGTGAAGTATTCTGTACATTGATAACCTCTGTGCTAAATTTACTTTGCTTAGTTTGACTATATTGATCTGGAACTACTTATGTCAGACGCTAGTGTGTCGACTTATTATGTCAGACGCTAGTGTGTCTTGTAACCGTTGTTTGCATTGCATTGTTGTTTATTATTGCCAAAGACAGATTTGTTCCTCCCGACTTGACATGTGAGGAGTGTAAAGGCGGATGATGGTAAATGGGGAATTTTAACTTCTCATTTAGACAAGTTAGAAAAGACTAGATAGAGAAGGGTGGCTGCTAGAGCCAAGGGTAAGGCATTAGTGTCGTCTTCACCAAAACCTATACTTTCGATACTTGTGACCGCTTTTCTTTTTCTGTAATTCCCAGTTTTATGGTGCTCCCTTCTACTCCATTATCTGGCTCCCTCCCCTGAACCTAGTGCCTTTGCCAGTCTTGAAGCCTAGATTGACAAGAAGTTTGATGCCTTAGTGAATACTGTCTCTCAAATAGGAGCTTCAGTGAAGGTCCCATGACTACTTGCCCCACCGATGCTCCTAGATGGAGGTCCCTGCCAAACTCCCCGAAACCTGCCAGGAGGCAAACCATAAGTCCAAGGGAGGTGGGTTGGGTTTACCCACGAGTAGTTGCTTCGCCAATCAACCTGTCCCTATTTCCCAGGTCTCAGTGGATAACCACTGGAAAAGTATCCAAGTGGAGCCATCACCTTATTATCCATTGGATCAGACTTGGACTGGTCTAAAGGGCACATTTGGACTTTTCAAAATTATTCCAGGTCATTGAAAAGGCTCACAATAGAGAGACATACTCCCTCAATCCCTTGTAAGCACCACAGGGACTAAGAGCCCTCTTGTAGCTTTTGAGATGACACAGAACTCCCAGTGGCTCCCAAGTGCCAAATGGTCTTTGAACACCAAGTGGATCCCAGATGTCCAAAGGGAGCAGATCATCCATGAGGTCAAAGCATCCAGTGGCTCCTCAGTGTCCAATGGATTCTCAGTTAACAGCGTGTCAACCCATATCAGTGCCACCTTCTATAATGATTCAGGGAGCGACAGATGTGCGTTCAACACCTATTGTTGAACTGTTCCACCTTTCTTTCACCCTGTAACCTCTGCCTCCAGTTCAGGATCTCTCACTTATCCTGATGTATCTTCATTTTGATAATATTCTGAAACTTCTGATGAAGCCTTTGTCTACACCTCTGGTGCCAGAGGAAGCCCAAAAGACTGCTCCTGCATCTATTTCTTCAGCAGAGGAGGACATAGAACAAGAGCAGCCTTCTTTGTCTTTTGCATCCCTCCTAAATTAGAGGCTTAACAGGCGTTTCTAGCCATTGACTCTTGGTTATCCAAGAAGAGGGAAATGGGCAAGACTGTTTTGTTCTCCTCTGTCTCGATTATTGAAAAGAAGATATTTTCTTATGCAACTGGGGAAGTGCCTTTCTTGCAAGTCCCTGCCTCTTCCTAAGGGAACTTCTCTGGCCTGCTTGATCCTGCACGCAGGTTTTCGTTCGACTCGGCTGAGATCATGTATCCCCCCAAGGAATTGGGCCACTAAGGATGACTGGACTGTGGACCCCTTGACTAAGAAAATCGAGGATTGCCCTTCTCTTCAAGACTAATTTCAGAGAGATTTTCTGCCCTCTCAAAAGAGGTTTCAGCTCTTCTCATGAAAAGAGCAATAGAGGTGGTAGAGAACTTATCCTCAGAAAGGTTTTTACAACCACCTATATATAGTTACCAAGCCACCGGGAGGTTGGAGACCTGACCTGGACGTAAGCACTTTGAACTTCTTTGTGCAGACAACAAAGTTCAAGATGCAGACGAACCATTCAGTTCTCTCTGCTGTGTGCAAGGTATCCATCAACATGAAGGATGCTTAGTTCCATATCCCAATACACCTGGAATCCAGGAAGTATCTGAGGTTTGTGTTCCAGGACAGGGTCTTCCAATTTTGGGCTCTGTGCTTTGGTCAATCCACAGCCCCTCAAGTCTTCACCAAGTACTTGCCCCTCTATCGCAATGGCTCCACCAGATGGGCATCAAGGTATGCTTATACCTAGACAACTGGCTTCTAACGATCTTCATCCAAGAAGAATTGTGCTTAGGACCTTCTGAAACACTTCACCTTGCCCAGGACTTGGTATTGTAATCAACTGAGAGAAATCCCAATTAGCCCCAAATCAATTGACAGTATTTAGGGATGACATTAGACAGATGAGTATAGACTGAATTTTCGGGTTTTCGGGTTTTTTCCACCCCAACAAGAGAGTACAGACAGTCCTTGGTTATCGACAGGGGTTCCATTCTGATGGCTTGATGGTAAGCGAAAATCACAGATAACTGAAACTCAGCGATTTTCAGTGCTTACCAGCACCAATAACCAGATTTTGGCACTGATGACCAGTTTAATGACGCCTCAGTTAGATATGTATCAACTCCAGTATCTCTGTTATCAGCGCCAATAACCAGGGGCTGCCGGTACTATCATGTGTTCAGAAAGTCTGACACTTTCTTGATCTCCAGACCTGCTCAGCTCAGCCAAGACTTAGATGAGCCTCTTAGGAACCCTCTGTTCCATCGAGATGTTTGTGCCTTTAGGGAGACTGCATGCAAGATCTTTGCGATTCTTCTTAAAGGTCAGTAGGAGCAGGAAACTCTACCAGATTCGTTCATCTTCCCCCCCACCCCCTTACTCTTGAAACAAAGGACCTTCAGTGGTGGCTTGAAGAAGGAGATTCCTTATAGGAAAAGTCACTCCATCAGTTGAACCCAACCTAACATGTTTCCGGCACACCGGATCTGTGTTGGAGAGCATTCTTAGGAGACGTTGGAAGTTGCTTGGAACGTGTCTTTAGAGGAGGGGAAACTCCATGTAAACATAAAGGAACTGAAGTTGATTCACCCCCTGGCTTTCCAGCATTTTGCTTCAGTGACATATAACTCGGTAATAGCGGAACTACATGTTCGCACTGGCATACATACAGAAATCTTTGAGGAACACACTCTTCCTCCTCTTGCTCAAAACCACCACCACCCAGATTCCTACCCGCTTTGTTCAGGGCAAGTTGAGCATTCTGGCAGACGAGTTGAGCTGTTGCAAACAGGTTCTATCCATGGAATGGTAACTGAATCCACAGGTGTGCACCAACCTTTGGAAATGGTGGAGAAAGCCATTGGTAGACCTGATTGCAACGTCAAGGAATCATCACCAGCTGTATTGCTCCCTTGCCCCGGACCCTCAGTTATGGGCAATATATACGATGCTCCAGGATTGGTCAGACCTAGAGGGGTATGCTTTTTCCCACCATTCAGTCTAGTGAGGGAAAGTCATAAATAAATTCAACAATCTCACCACAACACGTCAGTGATCCTTGTTTACTCCTTTTTGGCCACAAAAAGGATGGTTTCCAGACCTCTTAGAACTTCTGACAGACTTTCCAAGGCTCCTTCCACAGAAACAAAACCTGCTCAAGAAACATCATTTCAACTGTTTCCATCAAGGTTTATCCACTCGTGTTCCAACAGGCTTCAGACTGTCAGGAAGCTTGTCAGAGCGAAAAGATTTTCAAGAGAGGTTGCAAATGCGATTACTAAGTGTAGACATGACTCTTCTACCAAAGCCTACCAGACTAAGTTGGTAGTATTTTTGCAGATGGTGCAGGAGACATGGCATCTCTTCTGAAACATCTATAGTCCAATTAGCAGAATATTTACTTTTCCTGAAGTCTGGTCAAGGTCTAAGAACATCCACATTAAAAGGCTACAGATCTATGCTAAATTCAGTATTCTGGCATAGAGGTTTAGATCTAGCCTCAAATCAGATTATATCCAATTTAATTAAGTCTTTTGATACCTTGAAACAGAATACGCAAACATCAGTTTCTTGGAACTTAGATGTCATGTTACTTTGGCTATCACGTCCCCATTTGAGCCACTTCACACTTCATCTTTAGGGACTTATCTTGAAAACTTTTTTCTGGTCGCTTTGGCTACAGCAAAAAGGATCAGTGAGCTACAAGCTCTGGATAAGCAAGTTGGGTTCTCTCAAGTAGATGCAGTGCACGTTCATCGGGGGTTCTTAGTGAAGAAGGAGAACCCTTCCAACCCCATGACCTTGTGCCTTCACTATCAAGAACCTTACTGGAATACTTGGTCCTTTGGACCAAGAGAGAGTGTTATGCCCAGTGAGGACTTTAAAACACTATCTCAAAAGAAACAAAGAAGATCAGAGGGTAATTTCATAACCTCTGTTGTTCAGTTAAAACCCACCCCAGCATGTCCTCTCTCCAAGAATGCTGTCTTTCTTCCCGAGAGATGTAATTATCGAGTTTCACTTGGGTATCCAGGAAGATGCCTTACCCTTGTTTAAGGTAAAAGTCCATGACATATGGCAGTAGCCACCACATCTTTGGCTTTTAAATGCAATCTATCCTCATTGATCAGTTTTTCATTAACCACTACTTATGCGATGTGAAACAGTATTCAAGACTACAGTACTTTAGGTCCTTTTTCCATGGCCTGGCATGGTAGTACTAGGGAATGAGGGGTAGGAGTACCATGTACTTCTATTTCCTCTGTCTCCTTGTCGTGTTTAAAATCATTTAAGTTTTTGGAAGCCTGGAGTACTTGGTACCTGGAGTACCCATCAGTCATTTATTTTGAATGGATGGGTATTGTTTTTTTAATTTGGGCATGCCAGGCAACAAAGTTTTTTATGGTCGTTTTGGTGTTTCTGTATCACACCCAGGCAAGGGTACTTGTATTTTGTTTTGCTTTGGCCTCCATCGGAGTACTCCTTGGCTGCAAAGCTCCCGCTAAAGTTGGGGCAACTTCTGCCTGACATTATGACCATGTCCTTATGGCTCAATATGAGCTGTGACCAGACACATTATCTTCCTGCCCCAGCTATCTCACCTGGTGAGGTAACAACAAGCATTTCCACAATGCTAGCTTTTTATCTATTTCAACTTCCATTTCTAGTTATAAATGTTTTTTTTGAGTAGTTCATGTCCATGATTCCCACCTCCTGTCAATGTGGGATTCAGTTATGTAATTATTTGGTAAGTTACATACTATATAAAAATGACATTTTTTATAATAAAAAAAATAATAAGCTTTTAAATATATATGTATA
>NC_061108.1:38479484-38507331 GCF_015104395.2 Macrobrachium nipponense
GGATATTGCAGAAACGGAGAAAATTGCAGATTCAGACACAAAATGAATAATTATGATGAAGGAAGATCAAATATTATGGAAAAGTTTGGATTTTTTAATGTCAGAATTTCTGGAAATGAAAAAAAGAACAACATACCAGAAAGAGACTGGTGAGGGAAATCCTTATTACTACCATTATTAAATGAAGGAGAAACACGCAAACCATCATAGTGATGAATGCGCAGGGTTTAGTTACGAGTAACTCAAAAAGAAAAATAGAGTACTTAGAAGAACTAACCCAAAATGAAATGAAAATAGATATAATGAATATAAGTGAAACCTGGTATTCCCAAGAGACTGGGAATGATGATCAAATAAAAGGGTTCCAAACTTATAGATCAGATAGAAAAAAATAGGAATCAAGGGGAACCGCAATATATGGGAAAGACAAAAAAACAAGGAAAAATATATGAGAAATATAGTAACTCAGAATGTGAACTAATAGCGGTAGAATTTGAATCTGAAAAATTGATGAACATAGTAATATATAGACCTCCTAATACTAAAGAGTTTGACTTAATAATTGAAAATTGGATGATATATGTAGAAATCACAAGGACTGGACTATTCTCCTATCTGGTGACTTCAACTTTCCTTTCGTAGAATGGAAAGAACGAATAGGAGATTGTGGTTGTACTATACATATAAAAAAAGAGAGTAATAGTAGTGCAGAAGATAAGAGGCAATTTTGAAAAGCTATTAGATTATGCTACTAGAATACAACATTCAACAAATAAATCACCTGCCAACAAGAAAGGAAAATACTTTAGACCTAGTATTTGTGAACGAGATGAATTATGTTAAAGAAATAATAGTTTATAATGCGAGTATTTCAGACCATAATTGTCATAGAATTAACAGTTCTTCATTCCAAAGCAAGTGAAAATAGAGATAAGCAAGAAATGAAAAAGTGGGAAGGATATGGAACAATACAACTTCTACAGTAAAAATATAAAATGGTCAGAAATTAATGAAGAATTAAACAAAGATTGGGATAACATTTTCGTAAGTGATGACATAAGGGTAAATACGGAGATATTATATAAAATATTGGAGAAAATAGTGGAAAAATATATACCGAAGAAGAAAAAGTAAACACCATTCATGCATACCAAGAGACATAAAGATCTTGTTCCAGAAAATCAGAAAGTGGAAAAAAGGTCTTGCAAAAGAAAAAAAATGCATGGAAAGTTATAGAACTAAAAAGTAAGATAGAAAATGCAGAACAAAAGATTATACAATCAAAAGAAAATGAAAAACGGGACTTGGAAGAAAAAAGAAAAAACCGTATTAAATATCAAGCAAAACCCCAAACTATTATACTCATATGCGAAGAAGATGAATAAAAGAAGAATAGAAATAGGCCCTCTGAGAATTGAAGGGAGATTAACGAATGAAAAAAGGAAATTTGCAACATACTGGCAGAACGATATAAGAGAGAATTTCACCCCTAGAATAGATAATGAAGATAATGATATAGAAGTAAGGGAAGAAAATAGTGAATATTTAGCTGACATAGAAATTAATGAAGCTGATATTGTGCAGGCAATTAATGAAATTAAAAATGGAGCTGCTGCAGGGCCGGATGGAGTCCCTGCTATTTTGTTAAAGAAAGTAGTTCATTCTATCGCAAAGCCACTTGCAATATTATTAAGACAAAGTGTAGATACAGGCAAGATTTATGATGAGCACAAATTAGCATATATCACCCTACTTTCAAAAGTGGATCAAGACTAGAGGCAAGTAATTTATAGGCCTGTGAGTCTAACATCACATATTATGAAAGTGTATGAAAGGGTAATGAAAGAAAAATATTATGAAACATTTAATAAAAAATAATTTGTTTAATATAGGACAACACGGTTTCGTACCCGAAAAAGTACACAAACCCAACTGTTAGTCCACCGTGAGAACTATTCAAAAATATGAAAAGCGGAAATGAAACGATGTGGTTATCTAGACTTTGCAAAAGCTTTTGACAAAGTAGACCATAATATATTTAGCAAAGAAAATTAGAAAACAAACAATATCGTAGATAAAGTAGGAAGATGGTTAAAAGAATTTTTACACAACAGAAAACAGATAGTTATTGCAAACGATGAGAAAATCGGATGAAAACCAAGGTAATATCCGGTGTGCCACAAGGTACGGTGCTAGCTGCAATATTGTTTGTTATTATGATTGAAGACATAGACAGTAATGTTAAGGATTCGGTAGTGAGTAGTTTCGCTGATGACACAGAATAAGTAGAGAAATTACTTGTGATGAAGATAGGAACGCTCTACAAAGAGACCTTAAACAAAGTATATGATTGGGCAGAGGTAAATAGGATGGTATTTAACTCTGATAAATTTGAATCAATAAATTATGGAGACAGAGAAGGAAGCTATATGCATATAGGGGACCTAATAATGAGACAATCACAAATAAGGAAGCAGTTAAAGACCTTGGTGTGATGATGAATAGGAACATGTTATGCAATGATCAAATAGCAATTCTGTTGGCAAAATGTAAAGCAAAAATGGGAATGTTGTTACGGCACTTCAAAACAAGAAAAGCTGAACACATGATTATGCTTTGTAAAACATATGTTCGTAGTCCACTTGAATATTGCAATATGATATGGTACCCACACTATCAAAAGGATATTGCACAAATAGAGAGTGTACAAAGGTCCTTTACAGCTAGAATAGAAGAAGTTAAGGACCTAGACTACTGGGAAAGACTACAATCCTTAAAAATTATATAGTCTAGAAAAGGAGAAGAGAACGCTACATGATAATTCAGGCTTGGGAAACAGATAGAAGGAATAACAGAAAAATATCATGGAACTAAAAATATCAGAAAGAGCAAGCAGAGGTAGATTAATAGTGCCCAAAACTATACCAGGAAAAATAAGGAAAGCACACAGGACATTAATCCACTACGCACCAGCATCGATAATGCAGCGTCTATTCAATGCGTTGCCAGCTCATCTGAGGAATATATCAGGAGTGAGCGTAGATGTGTTTAAGAATAAGCTCGACAAATATCTAAACTGCATCCCAGACCATCCAAGATTGGAAGATGCAAAATATACCGGAAGATGTACTAGCAACTCTCTGGTAGACATTAGAGGCGCCTCACACTGAGGGACCTGGGGCAACCCGAACGAACTGTAAGGTAAGGTAAGGTAAGGTCTCATATTTTAATGAAAAAATACAGTAAATAGTGAATACAGTGGGCCCCCCGTATTCGCATTCTCCGGATTCGTGGACTCACACATTCGCGGATTTCTTTCGGGAATGTTTCCCCGCATTATTCGTGGAAAATTCACGTATTCGCGGTATTTTTCTATGAGAAATATCCACAAATTCCTGTTTTTTTTTTTTTTTTTTTTTTTTTTTTTTTTTTCCATCATAAAATGCACTTTTTGTGACAAAACTATTAAAAAAACCAAGTATGAAAATTTTTAGTGGTTTTTCTTGAGTTTTAACTAACAGAATAGGCTGTTTTTAGCCTATTTATAGGGGTTCCAAACATTCGCGGGTTCTAACTATTCAAGGGGGGTCTGGTACACATCCCCTGCGAATACGGGGGGACCACTGTACACAGAGTTGTTCTGTGAAAAAAGCAAATTAGTGATAATTTTAGATACTGACCAAAGAAAAATCCACAAATTAGTGAAAGGTCCTGGTGGAAAAGTGAATAATGTTTTCCACAAAAATCCATGACAAAGTGGACCATGGAAATGTTAAACGCGTAAATAAGGGGGCACTTAAATAGTTTCCAATTTATAGCACATGCATGTGTCTAAACAGGAATCACCCAGTGTTCATGTACTTGGTGCCAGATGCCTGGGTGGCCTGGAGGAGACACTCCAGCACCACTGGTATGGTGTGGACCTTTTTGCCTTTCCTCCATTCATCTGATCAGTTGTTTGTTGATCACCAGGACTCGGAATGACCCCGATATCTTCTTATTGACCTTGTGCCAAGTGGTATCCCATTCTTCTGGCTCGCTTGGCAAGCTCCCAAAGAGATTTTATATTGTTTACTCTCCTGGTCAGTGAAGGGGCTCATTGTTTGTGAGTGGTGTCATAGATTGAGTCTTCCTTCGATGGAGTTTTGTTCATTTGTATGTCTATGCCTTTAAGTAACTTCAAGGAGTCTTGGTCCTCCTGAGGGGTTTGAGCCTCTTACGTGTGACATGACATCTTTCTTAGTATATAATTCAGGCGCCTTATAAACCCTTAGTCCTGCCAGCATTCCAAGATCATGTGAGGAGATCACTCCTTACTGTTGATGAGCAACGTGACCCTATTGGCCTACATCTACAAGCAGGGGAGGACAGTTTCCCTTCCCACTTGCCCTTCAGATTGAGATCTTACCCTCAGCCTTCCTGCTAACCTTCATCTTAACACAGTGTATGGGTGAGTAACAGCTTTTTTTTTTTATCTGGTACTCATGGGGTTGGAATCTCTTGTTCTTCTATCTTCTTGGATATATGGCAAAAGCCCAGAAACCATCAGTGCCTGATGAGAGATACAAGAGCTTTTATTTTTTTCTACCCAAGACTTATCAGGCTGTTCAGAAGAGAAGTGTGACATAAAGTATTGCTTAACCCTCTTATGCCGATTGGACGTCTTAAACGTCGAGTCAAAATGTCTCCTGTATGCCAATTGGACGTATTATATGTCAACTCAAAAAAGTTTTTTTTTAAATTCGTGGAAAAATACTTATAGGCCTACCAGCCGAAAACTTTTGAATCACGCGCCTTGGGGGATGCTGGGAGTTCACAGATCAAGGCATTGTTTTGTTTACAATCATTACGCAGGTGCGCAAGCGCGAATTTCTTTCTTATCGCACTAAAAAGTATCAGTGACACATCTCAAAAATTATTTCGTCACTTTGACATAATTTTTGCACCATTTTAGAATACAAAAAAAAAATACTCATGATTGTAGCTTTTATCAGTTTTGAAGTTTTTTCATACAAATAACGATAAGTGCCAAAATCTCCACCTTTGGTCAACTTTGACTACCGAAATGGTCAAAAAACGCAATTGTAAGCTAAAACTCTTATATGCTAGTAATATTCAATCATTTTCATTCATTTTGCAACAAATTGGACGTCTCTAGCACAATATTTCGATTTATGTTGAATTTATGAGAAAACTTTTTCCTTATGTCCGCGTGGTAACTCTTCCGATAAATTTTTTCGTGCGATTGTCCTAATGTTGGCACCATTTTAAATTATCCGTTACATAAAGTTTTATATATGGAAATGTGTGCAATTTCATGCACAATACAACTAAAAACAACCCATGGTTGTAGCTTTTATCAGTTTTGAAATATTTTTATATAAATAACGACAAGTGCAAAAATTTCAACCTTCGGTCAACTTTGACTCTACCGAAATGGTCAAAAAATGCAATTGTAAGTTAAAACTCTTATATTCTAGTAATATTCAATCATTTACTTTCATTTTGCCATGAATTGGAAGTCTTTAGCACAATATTTTGATTTATGGTGAATTTATGGGGGAAAAAAAAAAAATTTCCTTACGTCCGCGCAGTAACTCTTCCGAAAAAAATCTGAAATTTTTTCGTGCAATTGTCGAAATGTTTGCATCATTTAAAATTAGCTGTTACATAAAGTTTTATATATGAAAATGTGCGCAATTTCATGTAGAATACAACTAAAATAGATTGAAGGTTGTAGCTTTTCTCTTTTTCGAAATATTTGCATATAAATCACGATAAATAGAAAAAAAACCACGTTTGGTCAAATTTGACTCTACCGAAATATAGTAAAAAAACGCAATTGTAAGCTAAAACTCTTACAATCTAGTAATATCCAGTCATTTATCTTCATTTTGAAACAAATTTGAAGTGTCTAGCACAATATTTAGATTTATGGTGAATTTAAAAAAAAAACTTTCTTTCCCTCCGAGCGCCGATTCACGGCCGCAAATCTCTGAAATGCGTACGTCGCATTCTCCTAATATTTGCTCCTTTTCATATTAGGCGTTTGATAGAGTTTCATATATGAAAATGTGTGCAAATTCATGAAGAATACAAAAAAAATATTTGAAGGTTGTAGCTTTTCTCATTTTTGCAATATTTGCATATAAAAAAATATATTTTATGTCCTCACGTTACGAATTCATGCATCATTTTGTGATAATATTTTTTCTGTGTTGCTTTGATTGATTTACAATGTGTTATATATCAAAATGATCGCAATTTAGTGTACAATACAACGAAAAAAAAGTAACTCGTTAGCTTTAACCGTTTTTCGCACAGCTCGATTTGAATACAATTATGTATGAATCTTTTTTTTTCGCTACCATATATCGCATTATTTATATATGATAATGATATTTTTTTCCATTTCTGATGGTTGCATACTAAACTTCAGGCAATGGCAAAAAAAAAGGAGCCAAAAATGAACTCTTAATCTTGAAAACTAAGCGCGCTGTGATTTTTTGACAGAATTATTTTTTCCGCTTCCACGCTCACTCCAAACCTGCCTCGACATACGGGAGACGTTTTGATTTTTAGGGCTTAGGCGTAAGAGGGTTAAGTTGGACCCAACCTCTTAGGATAGTGTCAGTACCTCCCTTTTGTGGTACTGTGCTGGCAAGCACAAGAAGTGGATATCCAGGAGCACCTTTTCCTGTTGGTTTTGTGCTGTAATTAAATTACCTTACGACGCTTTTGGCAAATTACACAATTACGTACACAATTCTGATACAACCTCATGAAGTCAAGGGGCATGGAACCATCCTTGGCATTTCAGAGCAATTTTTTTTGGAAGCACAGGCAGTAAGGGCAGGTATCTTGATTATCAAACCACCTTTACCATGTTCACATGTGGGATGTTACCACAGGTCCCTAGACATCTCTTTGGGCCTGTGGTGGCTGCTGTACAGATTATGCGATCACCAAAGCTGCTTTTGAACAGAAAAGCATCTCACCTAAGTTGCTTGAAGGGTGTAAGGCTGGGGTTGGATGGTACAGTGGACCCCCCTGTATTCGCGTTCTCCGGACTCGCTGACACACATTTGCGGATTTCTCTGGAACATTTCCCCGCATTATTCACGGAAAATTCGCCTATTCGTGGTATTTTTCTATGAGAAATAGTATCCACAAATTCCTTTTTTTTTTTTTTTTTTAATGTACTTTTGTGATAAAACTATTAAAAAAAAACCTGGTATAAAAATTTTTAGTGGGTTTTTCTTGAGTTTTAACTAACAAAATAGAATGTTTTAAGCATATTTATAGGGGTTCCAATTTTTTGTGGGTTCTAACTATTCACGGGGGTGTCTGGTATGCATCCCCCGCGAATACGGGGGGACCACTTTATAATGATTGACTTCTCTCTGAGGAGCAGCAGCTCTGGCAGAATACATGCTGGTCTGGGAACAGATGCAGGTGAGTACTACTCAGTTGAGCAGTCAGTGGTAGAGCTTCAGCTGACAAGATGATCATCTCCTCTCCCCTTAAGGGGGATTGGGTTGGGTTACCCCGTTATCCTTAGCTTTGTAATGAAAATGAGTGTTTTAAGGAATGTGTACACAAATTTTTACCTTTGTGGGAGCAAAAATTAATTTTATTTTGAATATTTTTGTTTTTATACATTTTTCCTACAATTTGAAAACCTGAACACCATTATTTATCAATCTGTTTATAAAATTGAAAAACCAGCTCAAGAGTTTAAATCATAAAGAACAAATTGCATGAATAAAGTTTTGTTTTGTTTATGTTCTATAAGAATTAGAAATAGTAAATAGCAAAAAAAAGCAAAGAATTATATTAAATATTATATGTAAAAAATAATGTAAAGAAATAAGAAAAACAAGTTTGCAGAATTTTTCCCAAATAATCACTAATTATAATGGTTGTTAAAGTATTCGCATCCATTCAGAAATAGCAGTGTTATAGAGATTTATTTGGGTGTATAAAACTAATGTATTGATAAAACGCAAAGTTTTTCTTACTATCACACGCAAAGCTTTCCTGGTCCCCTGTCTTCTATTCTCAGAGATATTATCCCCTCTAATATTAAATAACTGAAATAAGCTTATTTGGTTCTTCACACTTGCATTCCAAAATAAGGGTAACATCAAAACCATTTTCCCCAACATCAAGTCTGACAGTCACCACATAATGTTTTTCCTAATTAATTTTCTGAGATTCTGTATCGGTAACAAAATTATCTTAATGTCATTGTTTGCACTGTCCCCTAATTTATCCATTATGTTCTTCACATAAGTGCTTAGTAAGGTGTTTTGTAATTCGGCACCTGAGCATTAGTGATTGCATCAATGTTGACGTTCTCTTCCCCCTCTTCTCTGCACTCCTCTTCATCTGTTAGCCTACACACTCACTCACTCACTCGCGCACTCCTCTTGGTTGCCCAAGATCGCTTGCACCATACCTCTCCATGTTCCCCTGTTGAGTGCTGCATCCTTCCAGTTATTCTCAGAATTCTCACTCCCAAATTCTTTTAGTATCTCTGAACACATGTCCTGCCCAACATATCCTCTGTGATCTTACATAGCCAGTTATTAGCAGTTGCCCATTTAAATCTCTCATTGCATTGTTATGTTGTCTTGTCCAAACACCTTCATTTATATTGTAAATGCTTCATCAGATGGCACTAATGTAAATTTATCTTCATCAGCATCTTGATGAGAGTAACAACTAAACAAATGGTAAAATTTAAAGATTAATGTTCACAAAAAGACTAACGTAGTCGGAAGAGAAAATGACGACAACACTACTGATGTTGTGTGGTGTTCTCCATGGCCCACGTGATCAATGGGTGCGGATACTACTTTCTGCTTCCTCTTTCTTACATTATGTTCACTAATATTTCGAGAGATTGCTTCCTGTCGATGGACAACTTCTTCTGAGCATATTTTTATGATAAAACAGCACTTGTTAGCCAAAAAAAAATCACTCACAAAATCACTGGTAAAGGTGATAAACAAAAGAAGATGCAATAATGACACTAGAAAGTTACTAATGCTAGTTCAGAACCAGCAAATCTTTGAGGGAAAACATATTGTACATAATGTATCATGTTTATGAAACAAAAGTTTATTAAAAAAATAATGTCTGGGAAATATAGAAGAAAACAGACACTAAGTTTTCGTTGCACCACAGAAATTTTCAGTATCCACCTGCACTTCCAAATTGCAATTTTGTACCTATTAGGATGCTTCAAATTGGAGTTTTATCTTGTGTCTGGCAGAACAATACACCTTTAACTTTGAGAAACGGTGGAAAACACAACTTAGTCAACTTTGAATTGAAAAAATCTCCCCCACACCTCTTCTTATACCTTTAACAAGAGGGGAGCACCAGTGGTAGAGCTATATCTGAACCCATCATTTCATTTATATTGGCCAGATTTAGCTACCCTCTGACTTGTGTCACTACACATTGTCACTTGATTCCCTGAAGATTTTGTTTTCGAGCAAGATCTTGGACACTCTAACTTAAGCTTGGGGGTTCTAACACTGTCATTCCATGTGTGGCAGAACAACTTGGAAGTTATCGAGAATCCTCAGTCCCCTACCATTGTACTGGTATGACTGGGAATATGACGTTTTCTGGGTGGAGATTCAACTTACCAGCCAGCTGAGAGATAACTTTCTACTTAAGGAATAAATCCCCTATGTAAGAGGCAATAGTTTGTACTTTGGTAGGAACAAGTAACTAATTTGGAAAATATCATTTTGTATTTATCCTAGGTGTTCAAACCAGAGCCTTTTATCATAATCTCACCTGAACCAACCCACTGAGTTCCTGATGCTGAAGGGAACTGCTTGTTTACAGGTGAGCTGTGGCTCTTTCCACACTTATCCTCCTACCATCAGCTAACTACAGTCATCTCTCAATTAACGCGAGGGCTATGTTCCTGGAAAGCTCACGTTAATTAAAAACGCATTATTTTTAAATATACTTTTCCCATGTGAAATAACAGGAACAAGGGGGGGTTACATTCCTGGACTTTGGGAACTGTACTTTTTTGCTAAGTACAACCGAATTGGATAGCAGCAACATCCATTTGGCTTATGTTTCAACCATTGTACGATAGTAAACGATTACCGTAGTTATGTTATAAACGACGTTATGTTGCTTTTTTGCTAAGTACAACCGAATTGGATAACAGCAACATCCGTTTGGCTTGTGTTTCAACCATTGTATGATAGTAAACGATTTCGGTAGTTATATTATAAACGACATTATGTTGAATAGTATTGATATATTTTTGTTATAACTTTACTTGTACAGTAATACTTTGGGTTACGAACCGATTAGTATACGAATTTTTTAACTTACGAAGTGACGCCCTCATTCTGGAATACGAATTTCGCTTGGAATACGAATGCGCGAATTGGTCCATCATGGGAGGCCGCCTGATTTGTTTACATCGGATGAAGCGTGGATCTGCGAACGCATTTTTTTCGGCCAAAACTTAACGCCTGCTTTGTTTACATCGGATGAGCGTGGGATCTGCGAATGCATTTTTTCGGCCAAAACTTAACGAGGGTCACGTGACTTCCTCCTACGCATCCCTTGACCCTTTTTAAACCATAACTCTTTCAATATCTCGCTGGCGGTAAGATTGAACGCATCTGTCCGTGATACGCTCTCAAATTTGCTTAGTGATTTGCGCACGTGTTGTGTTTCCGTGATAGTGCTTATACATTACTATTACCCAAATACTAAAGACAATGGCTCCCAAGATGACGAAGGCAAGCAGCAAGAAGGAAAGCATAAGATGAAGAAGGAGATGATTTTACAGTCGAAATGAAGAAGGAAATTATCCAAATGCATGATAAAGGCTGAGTGCGTGAAAGACATTGCAGCATTCTTCAAGCGGTCGCAATCAACGATCTGCACTATTTTGAAGAAAAATGAAGAAATTAAAGCCAGTAAAGCATCAAAAGGTGTCACAGTATTGACGAAACAACGGCCCGTTACTATTCTCGACGATGTAGAAAATTTGCTCATAGAAAAATATTGTTCAAAATTGTGAAAGACAACATAGTGTTGCGTAAGCGTAAAATTAGTGATCGTAGTGAACGGTGCTCTCTAGAGAAAGAACCAGAAAGTCTTCCAGAAGTGTTCACGGAGGGAGATTTCCCCCCCAAGCCCTAACCCTCTCCTCCTCACCCTCCCCTCCTCCCGTCTCGTCAAGCCAGCAGCCACACTCGCCAAAGGTAAAGTTCAGGTTTTACTGTGTATGCATATTAAATCTAGTGTTTATATTTAATTTCATTCTTTCAATTTTATATTTTATGTAATTCCTACACGAATTTTCATTTTAACCTTAGTGAACAAAAATAAATGGAAAATATGATTGAAATGGTTATTCATGGTCGGATGGAACGCATTATTTGCTTTTTTATAAACATTCTTATGGAAAATCCATTTGGGTTACGAATTTTTTAGGTTACGAAGCAGGTTCTGGAACGGATTAAATTCGTAACCCAAGGTATTACTGTAATAGATCAAAGATCAGCAAGGAAATTTGCTGTTAAATTTAAACCAAGTTGTAGCTAAAGCTGATAAAGCTGTTCAAGCTGCTAATGACTATTATCATGCATCGGCAACAAGGATAAAGCCTCAGTAACATTATGCCATCAAACAACTTTTGATAAAATCGAGAGAAAATCATTATAATCAAAACTACTGGGCTTGAAACAACAAATTTTACTCTTGTTTTCACGCCAGTAAAAGATAAATAACCTAAAGCTCGTATTACAATGAAATCAATTGAAAATAGCAAACGGAATCACCTATTTTTTTTAACGCAATAAACATGCTCCCAATGCAATCTGTTAATGGAAAAAATTATTTAGTTCATAACAAGACTTATTCAAGCATATTTAACACTTAAAAATTCGTTGTTTAACTAAAAATGACCTTGTCTCATATCTAGATATTCGTTTATTCTAACTAAAAGCAAGAGAATTTGCACAGAACTGAGTTAAATACGGCAAAATAAACTCATATTTGCCATCAACTGATTTACAAACAAAAACACTTGACTGCTATGTTATTATTTTATAATACAATAATATGAGAAAACATACAATATTATTGGATACAGTGAAGTAATGTATAACTTTTTAAAAGATTCGTGGAAAAGATGCATATTCGTTACGTGTGTAATTATACGTAGCCATCAGCAGTGCGACATCGCTCAGTTTTGCCAATGTTGGAATGAAGCTGATTCTTGTTTTGTGTCCAATTTTTTTTCACTTTACAGGCAGTCCCCGGGTTACGACGTTTCAAGGTTAGGCGTTTCTCAATTATATTCATCAGACATTATTTCCAGGGTTGTGACGCATGTTCCGGGGTTACGACGCCTACAACGCTCATCTGGCAGATGAAATATGACACCAAAAATGCAAAATAATCAATATTTGAAGGTTTTTTTGGTGAAAAATGCCATAAGAATGCAGTTTACATAGTTTTCAGTGCACCCAAAGCATTAAAAGTAAGGTTTTCTTAGGATTTTTGACGATGTTCCGGCTTACGATGGTTTTCGGCTTACGACGCATCTCTAGAACGGAACCCCCATCGTAACCCGGGAACTGCCTGTATTAATAAATAAAATCTTTCTCTTTATTAATAGATAAACAAAGCTTTTCACTTTATTGATAAATACATATACTGTGCTATGTTTTTATGTTGATGGTCGTCGTCTGCAGTGCTGATATGCGGGTGATGGGAAAACAACGCTCGGGCGCCAACTCACGTTAAATTAAATTTGCATGTTTTTAAAACTTTTAGATATTTTCTAGCTCTTGTTAAATCGAAAACGCGTTATTTAAACACACATTGATTGAGAGGTGACTTTACCTTGTTATCAAATTTCAGTGACCTATCTATTACTGCTCATATTGAGAATACAGCCCCCCCCCCCTCGTATTCACGTTCTCCGGATTCGCCGACTCACGGATTAATGGATTTCTCTTTGGACCATATCTACCCATTATTCGCCGGAAATTCGCCTATTTGTAGTAATTCTCTATGACAGGGGTGTCAAACTCATGGCCCTCGGGATGGTCTTGAGTGGCCCGTGAGGTGCCAAAAGATTTTTCAACTCGAGCTACTATAACTGTTAGAACTGAGGAAAATTTAACTAAAGTTATTAAACTGTTAAAACGAGACATAATAAGTTTTACTTTTCATTCATATGACAATAATTTATTAATTTATTTCATTATAACTGCTGGCAATAAGGCTCTTTTATTGCAAATGTTAATAAACGAGTCATAAGGAATAAGTTATTACCAAATCTTTGATGGCCCTCAAGACAATAACCAAGTGCATAATTGGCCCTCGAAAGGATTTGAGTTTGAAACCCCTGCTTTATAAGAAATATCCAGAAATTCAGTTTTTTTTTTTTTTTTTTTTTTTTTTTTTTTTTTTTTTTATTATTATTATCATAAAACGCAATTTTTGTGATAAAATGATTAAAAAAAACCGGTATAAAAATTTGTAGTGTGGTTTTCTTGAGTTTTACCTACCAAAATAAGCTGTTTTCAGCCTTTTTATAGGGATTCCAATTATTCACAGATTCTAAAAATTCGTGGGGAGTCTGGTACGCATCCTCCACGACTGGGGGGGTGGGGGGGGGGGGGGGGGGGGGGGGGGGGGCACTGTACTACAAAAAAAGGCTCTGGTTTTTATGCCTATGAAAAATAAAAATTGCATTAAAAAAAAATTTTTTATATGAGTGAGAAGTGTAAGCTCCATGTGTGTTGGTTATTTTATAGTAATAATAATTATAATAATAATGAAACAAGGCAACCCTGTAATTAGTTTATAATAGAGAATTAAAAGCCACAGAACTGGCAACAATTTTTTTAACTCTACTTGAATATTTTTAGTGCTACTCTGGCTTCAGATTCTCAACAGTAATAATGATAATACAGTGGAATCTCGGTTTTTGTACGCCTCTCATTTCGTACATTTTGGTTTTCGTAGACTTTTTTGTCCAAAATCTTGTCTCGGTTTTCGTACACTTGGTAACACCCCATCCAGGGCCCAGCGCGTGACTGGACCCCGTATGAAGTGCCCAAACAAAGCATCCCGTTTTCTCTTATTCTGACTTTGTTTCTCACCTAAGCAGCATCTCCACGCTCCTGGTCCGCATCACTGCATGTGTTTCTTGAGTTTTGTGCAATATTTGCCATAAAACTCATTGCAAAGTTGTCATCATGGGGCCCAGGAAAGGTGCAAGCACCACCCCTTCGATGAAAAAGACCAGAAATATGATAGAATTCAAGAAAATTTGTAGCGAAGTATGGAAGTGAGACACGTGTAGCTGATCTCGCTAGGATGTATGGCAAGTCAGTGTCGACAATCGGCTCTATCCTAGCAAGAAAGCTGAAATCAAGGCAGTTGATGTTGGGAAAGGGGTCACCTCATTTTCTAAGCAGAGATCGCAACTATTGAAAGATGTTGAAAAGCTGTTGTTGGTGTGGATCAATGAAAAACAGTTAGTGGTGGATAGTGTGTCTGAAGCGATCATTTTGTGAGAAAGCAAGGATGCTATATGCCGATTTAAGTAAGAAAATACAAACAACAAGTGCTGCTCTTAGTGCTCTCAAGGCTGGCAGAGGCTGGTTTGAAAAATTCAGAAAGTGTGTGGTCATCCATAGTGTCATACTGGGGGAGGCTGCGAGCTCGGGTAAACATGTTGCTGAAGAATTCGTTGGTGAATTCAGAGAATATGTTGAGGCTGAAGGATTGCTCCCACAACAGGTCTTGAGAGGCCTGTTTTAGAAAAAATGCCAAAGCGGACCTACATCACACAGTGTGGTGGGATCAGAGCTAACAACAAAGCAAGCAAAGCTTCCCACAGTTATGTTAATCATACCGACTCTCAAAAAGACCCTCAACCACACTTTCCCCTTTATGTTACTTTATTTGGCAGGACAATTGGTTCACCAACAGATACATACAGAAATTTCATACTCTTGTACTCGCCATCAATGACTGATGCAGTTGTCGAGACGACAACTGCTGAGAATCACAGCACAAAACAACCAACTGAGTACCACAGCCATACAACAACACAACAAATCACTGTGCAGATAAACATCAACTACATCAAAACAACAACCTTACACGTCCACATACAACCACTCACAAACAACACCAAGAAATCACAACAGCTTACCAGCAACACTCAACAACTCATACACAACTCAGCAGAAACTCACAAGCTCAACAACCTTCCAACACACAAGCACAACAACCTTCAAGCACCAGTACAACAACAACTGAGCATCAACACTATCCAAGACTGCTGCCAAAAACATCTGTCCAGTACAGACACCGATCCAAGACTGACTTCAGCAACCGCCGGCAGACAACCCAAAACAATTGTCCAACAAGCAGACCATTGCTAACTGTCCAACCACCACTTATGCTCTTTCTCTCTCTCTCTCAACAGCTCGCTCGCTCACTCTTCAGATAAAACACATGCCTTACACTCTACCATACAGCAACACCAAACACAAACACAAAACACCAAACACACGAAAACACTAAACTCTCAATTATTCCCGAAAATTACTCTCTCTCTCTCTCTCTCTCTCTCTCTCTCTCTCTCTCTCTCTCTCTCTCTCTCTCTCTCTCTCTCTCTCTCTCTCATGGCTAACTCTCTTGTTTTGTGGAAATGCCAGTGGGGATTTCAAAGTGAAATCCCTGCTTGTGTATCACTCTGAAACTCCCCAAATGTTAAAAAAAAAAAGTCTCATAAAGAATAAATTGCCTGTGATGTGGAAGGCCAATAAAAAGGCATGGGTCACAAGACAAATTTTCGTTGTCTGGGTCAATAAAGGCTTTAGCCCAAGTGTTAAAAAAAAAAATACCTCATTAACAATCAATTGTGTCTGAATTGCCTCCTGGTATTGGACAATGCTCCTGCGCATCCTCCTGGCTTGGAAGACCAGCTGTTGGATAAAAATTTCAATTCATCACTGTGAAGTTCTTGCCCTTAATACCACTCCTCATCCAGCCCATGGACCAGCAATCATGTCGAACTTCAGAAAACTCTACACCAAGCCACTATTTGAAAGGTGCTTTGAAGTGACCTCAGACACTGAATTAACCATAAGAGAGTTCTGGAAGGATCACTTCAGTATCTTCAACTGCATTAGCCTTATAGCCAAGGCTTGGCAGGAAGTGGCTTCCTGAATAATGAACTCTGCATGGAGGAAATTATGGGCACTGTTACCTCAAGAAGGATTTTGAGGGGTTTGAGGCTGACCCCGACAACCCTACACCTGTTGTGGAGTCTGTTGTGTCTCTTTGGAAGTCCATGGGCTTGGAGGTGAGTGGCGAGGATGTGGAAGACCTAGTGGATGCCCACAGGGAAGAGCTAACCACGGAGGAGCTGCAAGACCTTCAACAAGAACAGCAACAGACGGCAGATGAGGAAGAGAGAGGGGATACTGTGCCTACTTCAGTGATCAAAGAAATGTTTGCAAAGTGGAGTGATTTACAAAATTTTTTTGAGACACATCATCCTAACAAAGACGCTGTAATCCTTGTCTCTAACATGTTTAATGACAACGCTTTGTATCATTTGAGGGCAGATATTAAAGAGACGTCAGAACAAATGTTTCTGGACAGTTTTGTTATTTGACAGGGGTACAGTTGACACTTCAGCTGGTCCTAGTGCAGTAAAAAATAAAAGTGGAGAAGAGGTAACGTGAGACAGTGCCACTAAAAATACCTAAAGATGTAACCCCAGAAAGGTTCATGATACCTGAAGTCCTTCTGGATGGGGGTTATTCCCCTTCCAAACAGTTAACCTCTTCTCCTCCCTCTCCCCTCCTCTCCATCTTCCGTACGCTAACAAGGGTCTTCCATAAAGGTAAGAGTGGTGTTAAATGTTCATTATTCATTATATTTGTCTCATTCTTTTTTTCCTGTAAATGAGAATTGTGTTTATTCCCTTTAAAATATATATATTTTTTTTTTAATATTTGGGGGGTCTGGAATGCATTAATACTATTTTTCATTATATTCCTTCTTATGGATTATTATTGTTTCAGTTTTCGTACGTTTAGGATATTGTAGGAGGTTCCAGAACTAATTATGTACGAAAACTGAGGTACCACTGTAATAATAATAATAATAATAATCTTATAGTATAGGCAATCCCTGGTTATTGGCGGATTTGGTTAATGGCGATCCGGTTTTGTGGTGCTTGTCTAGCGCCATAAAATCGGCGATTTATGGCACCATAACAGGCCGAGTTTCTGTTATTGGCATCTAATAATGTTATGGCACCATAACATACCTAACAGAGGTGCTATTTACCAAAACTCCCCACCATAAATCACAGAGTTTCGGCTAAATGGCAGTTTTCGCTTATCAGCACCCTGCCGAGAATGGAACTCCCACTGATAACTGGGGATTGCCTGTAATCACAATCTAAGCTGGCCTCAGTTTCAGCTGCTTTTCTTTCTAAATAGACTTTTGCAAACTAAGGCAATATATTAACTATACTTGCATAGCGAACATTGTTTTTGTTTAAAAGGAAAAATGAAACCCCTTTTCTCCACATTAGAATATCTTTCTCTCTTCCCAATAGGTGTATACTGTCAAGAGAGGAAAACTTCATAATAAATAGGAGGGTCAGAGTTGTGTGCTATTTTGTTTTTAGTTGAAATTAATTTTCATTAAAAAATTTTTGTATCATACAGTATATCGCAGGAGTAATTAGTAGTTGAGAGACAGATGCACTTTAGTTATATTTTGCATTCACAAGGTTGATTTATGGCATTTTTGTATGGAAGTGCCTTGTTGGGTACACTGTTCACAGTACATAGTAATAATTATTTGTAGTGATTTTTCAAGCCTGTAGGTATATTGTTTTCTTTAATTCTAAGCTCTGCTCCTTAGGACTCTACTTTGCTATCCAACTTTTTAAATTAATACTTAGCTCCAATTTTCATTTATGTCAAGAATAGATCTGTGAGCTAGCCTAGCAAATTTACAGATGGGATTTGGTGGCCCTATTAAACCTTTGAATTATAATATGTAATGATGTATGACATGCCCTTGTTTACTTTCTTGATTTTACTAGTACTGTATAGACATCGTTGAGTACTGATACAGTGCTGGTACTGTAGTCTTGTAAACAGTTCTTATTAGAGTCTAAATGCGTGACTCCATCGCCATATAGCATTGCAGTACTATAACCGAGCAATTCCCAAGAGTAGATATTAAATATAAATTTTGGCTGTAAGGGAAGGATCTAAGCTAGGACTAGGTTTAAAATACTTTTGCTTTCCATTATGGGACCGATCAAAGTTCTGCGCTTGAGGATTTCATAAGAATTGAGGTGTGTTAGCATGCTGTTGTCTGGCTTGGTGGGTAACATTATGTTCTTCCCTACAGTCCGCTAGCCAGGCAGAGGCAGGTGGTTGTGGGTTTGACTTCTGCCCCTTGCCTTGTCACTGTGTCTGACATTCATTCTTCGTTATTCTACCGTAATGATCGTTTTGTCCTTCCTGTAGAACAACCCAGCCCTCTCCGCATCTAGATGGGTAAGTGTTTCAGAAACTTACTCTGTGTTATTCATTTGCTGGTTTGAAATAGTGACTAATATTTTATATGCTGTACTACCTCCGAATATGCAAATGAAGGATTTTGTTTTATGTATTTAACGTACCAAGTAATTGCATAGCTATTAGTTTCTACTTAACGGCAGCTTTAGATTTGAAATTCGCGGCAGCGGTTCATTGTTTTGGTGCATGTTAGTGTCCTGACCACTTCCAGGGAAGTACAGGTACAATATAGCTGAAGAGCTCAGCTCGTTTTTGTCACTCAATGACCTAACATTGGTTGTTAAGCAGCTTTTGTTTTGATTGTCAGGATTGTTCATCAGATGGTTTTGCCAATAGTCAAAGGATTTGGTGAAGTATTCTGTACATTGATAACCTCTGTGCTAAATTTACTTTGCTTAGTTTGACTATATTGATCTGGAACTACTTATGTCAGACGCTAGTGTGTCTTGTAACCGTTGTTTGCATTGCATTTGTTATTATTGCCAAAGACAGATTTGTTCCTCCGACTTGACATGTGAGGAGTGTAAAGGCGGATGATGGTAAATGGGGAATTTTAACTTCTCATTTAGACAAGTTAGAAAAGACTAGATAGAGAAGGGTGGCTGCTAGAGCCAAGGGTAAGGCATTAGTGTCGTCTTCACCAAAACCTATACATTCGATACTTGTGACCGCTTTTTCTGTAATTCCCAGTTTTATGGTGCTCCCTTCTACTCCATTATCTGGCTCCCATCCCCTGAACCTAGTGCCTTTTGCCAGTCTTGAAGCCTAGATTGACAAGAAAGTTTTGATGCCTTAGTGAATACTGTCTCTCAAATAGGAGCTTCAGTGAAGGTCCCATGACTACTTGCCCCACCGATGCTCCTAGATGGAGGTCCCTGCCAAACTCCCTGAAACCTGCCAGGAGGCAAACCTTAAGTCCAAGGGAGGTGGGTGGGGTTTACCCACGAGTAGTTGCTTCACCAATCGAACCTGTCCCTATTTCCCAGGTATCAGTGGATAACCACTGGAAAAGTATCCAAGTGGAGCCTCACACCTTATTATCCATTGGATCAGACTTGGACTGGTCTAAAGGGCACATTTGGACTTTTCAAAATTATTCCAGGTCATTGAAAAGGCTCACAATAGAGAGACATACTCCCTCAATCCCTTGTACTCCCTCAATCCCTTGTAAGCACCACAGGGACTAAGAGCCCTCTTGTAGCTTTTGAGATGACACAGAACTCCCAGTGGCTCCCAAGTGCCAAATGGTCTTTGAACACCAAGTGGATCCCAGATGTCCAAAGGGAGCAGATCATCCCATGAGATCAAAGCATCCAGTGGCTCCTCAGTGTCCAATGGATTCTCAGTTAACCCTTAAACGCCGAAGCGGTAAAAATAAAAAACTCCCCCGAATTCCGGAGCCGGTTTTGAGTGAGCGCGGAAGCGGAAAAAATAATTTTTTCAACAAATCACAGCGCGCTTAGTTTTGAAGATTAAGAGTTCATTTTTGGCTCCTTTTTTTGTCATTGTCTGAAATTTAGTATGCAATCATCAGAAATGAAAAATAATATCATTATCATATGTAAATAATGCGATATATGGTAGCGAAAAAAAAAAAAAAATCATACATAATTGTATTAAAATCACGCTGTGCAAAAAACGGTAAAGCTAACGAGTTTCTCGTTGTATTTTACACTAAAATGCAATCATTTTGATATATAATATATTGTAAAACAATAAAAGCAACACCGGAAAAATATTATCACAAAATGATGTACGAATTTGTAACACGCAGACGTAAAAAAATGTTTTTTTAAAAAATTCACCATAAATCTAAATATTGTTCTAGAGACTTCCAATTTGTTTCAAAATTAATACAAATGATTGAATATTACGATACTGTAAGAGTTTTTTAGCTTACAATTTGCGTTTTTTCGACCATTTTCGTAGAGTCAAAGTTGACCGAACGTGGTTTTTTTTCTATTTATTGTGATTTATATGCAAATATTTCGAAAATGAGAAAAGCTACAACCTTAAAATATTTTTCATTTTATTCTACATGAAATTGCGCACATTTTCATATATAAAACTCTATGAAATGCCCAATATGAAACGGAGCAAATTTTCCGAGAATTCGATGTACGCAATTCGGAGTTTTATGGCGGAGAATCCGCGCGCGGAGGGAAGGAAAGTTTTTTTCATAAATTCACCATAAATCGAAATATTGTGCTAGAGACTTCCAATTTGTCGCAATATGAAGGTAAATGATTGAATATTACTAAAATACAAGAGTTTTAGCTTACAATTGCGTTTTTCGACCATTTCGGTAGAGTCAAAGTTGACCGAACGTGGTTTTTTTCTATTTATCGTGATTTATATGCAAATATTTCGAAAATGAGAAAAGCTACAACCTTCAATTATTTTTCGTTGTATTCTACATGAAATTGCGTACATTTTCATATATAAAACATTATGTAACGGCTAATTTAAAATGGTGCAAACATTACCACAATCGCACGTATGATTTTTTCGGAAGAGTTACCGCGCGGACGTAAGGAAAATTTTATTTTTTTCATAAATTCACCATAAATCGAAATATTGTGCTAGAGACTTCCAATTTGTTACAAAATGAAGGTAAATGATTGAATATTACTAAAATATAAGAGTTTTAGCTTACAATTGCGTTTTTCTACCATTTCGGTAGTCAAAATTGACCGAAGGTTGAAAATTTGTCACTTATCATTTTTTATATGAAAATATTTCAAAACTGATAAAAGCTACAACCATGGGTTGTTTTTAGTTGTATTGTGCATGAAATTGCGCACATTTCCATATATAAAACTTTATGTAACGGCTAATTTTAAAATGGTGCAAACATTACCACAATCGCATGTATGTTACCGCGCAGACGTAAGGAAAAAGTTTTTTCATAAATTCACCATAAATCGAAATATTGTGCTAGAGACTTCCAATTTGTTGTAAAATTAAGGTAAATAGTTGAATATTACTACAACATAAGCGTTTTAGCTTACAATTGCGTTTTTCGACCATTTCGGTAGATTGAAAGTTGACCGAAGGTTGAAATTTTGGCACATCGTTATTTATATGGAAATATTTCAAAACTGATAAAAGTTACAATCATGAGTATTTTTTTGTTGTATTCTAAATGAAATTGCGCACATTTTCATATATAATACTTCATGTAACGGATAATTTAAAATGGTGCAAAAATTATGTCAAAGTGACAAAATAATTTTTGAGATTTGTCACTGATACTTTTTAGTGCGATAAGAAAGAAATTCGCCCTTGCGCGCCTGCGTAACGATTGTAAACAAAAGAACGCCTTGATCCGTGAACTCCCAGCATCCCCCAAGGCGCGTGATTCAAAAGTTTTTGGCTGGTAGGCCTATAAGTATTTTTCCGCGAATTTTTAAAAAAACGTTTTTGAGCCGACGTATGGTACGTCCATTTGGAAATCGGGGGAGATTTTGACTCGACGTTTAATACGTCCATTCGGCGTTTAAGGGTTAACAGCGTGTCAACCCATATCAGAGCCACCTTCTATAATGATTCAGGGAGCGACAGATGTGCGTTCAACACCTATTGTTGAACTGTTCCAACCTTTCACCCTGTACCTCTGCCTCCAGTTCAGGATCTCTCACTTATCCTGATGTATCTTCATTTTGATAATATTCTGAAACTTCTGATGAAGCCTTTGTCTACACCTGTGGTGCCAGAGGAAGCCCAAAAAGACTGCTCCTGCACCTATTTCTTCAGCAGAGGAGGACATAGAACAAGAGCAGCCTTCTTTGTCTTTTGCATCCCTCCTAAATTAGAAGGCTTTAACAGGCTTTTCTAGCCATTGACTCTTGGTTATCCAGGAAGAGGGAAATGGGCAAGACTGTTTTGTTCTCCTCTGTCTCGATTATTGAAAAGAAGATATCTTTCTTATGCAACTGGGGAAGTGCCTTTCTTGCAAGTCCCTGCCTCTTCCTAAGGGAACTTCTCTGGCCTGCTTGATCCTGCACGCAGGTTTTCGTTCGACTCGGCTGAGATCATGTATCCCCCAAGGAATTGGGCCACTTAGTGATGACACTTTTAGCGTTTGAAATTTTTAGTTTCATCCTTGACTGGACTGTGGACCCCTTGACTAAGAAAATCGAGGATTGCCCTTCTCTTCAAGACTAATTTCAGAGAGATTTTCTGCCCTCTCAAAAGAGGTGTCAGCTCTTCTCATGAAAAGAGCAATAGAGGTGGTAAATAACTTATCCTCAGAAAGGTTTTACAACCACCTATATATAGTTCCCAAGCCACCGGGAGGTTGGAGACCTGTCCTGGACGTAAGCACTTTGAACTTCTTTGTGCAGACAACAAAGTTCAAGATGCAGACAAACCATTCAGTTCTCTCTGCTGTGTGGCAAGGTATCCATCAACATGAAGGATGCTTAGTTCCATATCCCAATACACCTGGAATCCAGGAAGTATCTGAGGTTTGTGTTCCAGGACAGGGTCTTCCAATTTTGGGCTCTGTGCTTTGGTCAATCCACAGCCCCTCAAGTCTTCACCAAGTACTTGCCCCTCTATCGCAATGGCTCCACCAGATGGGCATCAAGGTATGCTTATACCTAGACAACTGGCTTCTACGATCTTCATCCAAGAAGAATTGTGCTTAGGACCTTCTGAAAACACTTCACCTTGCCCAGGACTTGGGTATTGTAATCAATTGAGAGAAATCCCAATTAGCCCCAAATCAATTGACAGTATTTAGGGATGACATTAGACAGATGAGTATAGACTCTGAATTTTCGGGTTTTTCCACCCCAACAAGAGAGTACAGACAGTCCTTGGTTATCGACAGGGGTTCCATTCTGATGGCTTGATGGTGAGCGAAAATCACCGATAACTGAAACTCAGCGATTTTCAGTGCATACCAGCACCAATAACCAGATTTTGGCACTGATGACCAGTTAATGACGCCTCAGTTAGATATGTATCAACGCCAGTACTCTGTTATCAGCGCCAATAACCAGGGGCTGCCGGTACTATCATGTGTTCAGAAAGTCTGACACTTTCTTGATCTCCAGACCTGCTCAGCTCAGCCAAGACTTAGATGAGCCTCTTAGGAACCCTCTGTTCCATCGAGATGTTTGTGCCTTTAGGGAGACTGCATGCAAGATCTTTGCGATTCTTCTTAAAGGTCAGTAGGAGCAGGAAAACTCTTACCAGATTCGTTCATCTTCCCCCCCATTACTCTTGAAACAAAAGACCTTCAGTGGTGGCTTGAAGAAGGAGATTCCTTATAGGAAAGTCACTCCATCAGTTGAACCCAACCCTAACATGTTTTCCGGCACACCGGATCTGGGTTGGAGAGCATTCTTAGGAGACTTGGAAGTTGCTGGAATGTGGTCTTTAGAGGAGGGGAAACTCCATGTACACATAAAGGAACTGAAGTTGATTCACCTGGCTTTCCAGTATTTTGCTTCAGTGACATATAACTCGGTAATAGCGGAACTACATGTTCGCACTGGCATACATACAGAA
Source organism: Macrobrachium nipponense (assembly GCF_015104395.2). Taxonomy (NCBI): domain Eukaryota; kingdom Metazoa; phylum Arthropoda; class Malacostraca; order Decapoda; family Palaemonidae; genus Macrobrachium; species Macrobrachium nipponense. Next base: position 38,503,646 of record NC_061108.1, read on the forward strand.
TCTTTGAGGAACACACTCTTCTCCTCTTGGCTCAAAACCACCACCACCCAGATTCCTACCCACTTTGTTCAGGGCAAGTTGAGCATTCTGGCAGACGAGTTGAGCTGTTGCAAACAGGTTCTATCCATGGAATGGTAACTGAATCCACAGGTGTGCACCAACCTTTGGAAATGGTGGAGAAAGCCATTGGTAGACCTGATTGCAACGTCAAGGAATCATCACCAGCTGTATTGCTCCCTTGCCCCGGACCCTCAGTTATGGGCAATATATACGATGCTCCAGTATTGGTCAGACCTAGAGGTTTATGCTTTTCCACCATTCAGTCTAGTGAGGGAAGTCATAAATAAATTCCAATCTCACCGCAACACGTCAGTGATCCTTGTTGCTCCTTTTTGGCCACAAAAAGGATGGTTTCCAGACCTCTTAGAACTTCTGACAGACTTTCCAAGGCTCCTTCCACAGAAACAAAACCTGCTCAAGAAACATCATTTCAACTGTTTCCATCAAGGTTTATCCACTCGTGTTCCAACAGGCTTCAGACTGTCAGGAAGCTTGTCAGAGCGAAAAGATTTTCAAGAGAGTTGCAAAAAAAATGCGATTACTAAGTGTAGACATGACTCTTCTACCAAAGCCTACCAGACTAAGTTGGTAGTATTTTGCAGATGGTGCAGGAGACATGGCATCTCTTCTGAAACATCTATAGTCCAATTTACTTTTCCTGAAGTCTGGTCAAGGTCTAAGAACATCCACATTAAAGGCTACAGATCTATGCTAAATTCAGTATTCTGGCATAGAGGTTTAGATCTAGCCTCAAATCAGATTATATCCAATTCAATTAAGTCTTTTGATACCTTGAAACAGAATACGCAAACATCAGTTTCTTGGAACTTAGATGTCATGTTACTTTGGCTATCACGTCCCCCATTTGAGCCACTTCACACTTCATCTTTAGGGACTTATCTTGAAAACTTTTTCTGGTCGCTTTGGCTACAGCAAAAAGGATCAGTGAGCTACAAGCTCTGGATAAGCAAGTTGGGTTTTCTCAAGTAGATGCAGTGCACGTTCATCAGGGGTTCTTAGTGAAGAAGGAGAACCCTTCCAACCCCATGACCTTGTGCCTTCACTATCAAGAACCTTACTGGAATACTTGGTCCTTTGGACCAAGAGAGAGTGTTATGCCCAGTGAGGACTTTAAAACACTATCTCAAAAGAACAAAGAAGATCAGAGGGTAATTTCATAACCTCTGGTGTTCAATTAAAACCCCAGCATGTCCTCTCTCCAAGAATGCTGTCTTTCTTCCCGAGAGATGTAATTATCGAGTTTCACTTGGGTATCCAGGAAGATGCCTTACCCTTGTTTAAGGTAAAAGTCCATGACATATGGGCAGTAGCCACCACATCTTTGGCTTTTAAATGCAATCTATCCTCATTGATCAGTTTTCATAACCACTACTTATGCAATGTGGAACAGTATTCAAAGACTACAGTACTTTAGGTCCTTTTTCCATGGCCTGGCATGGTAGTACTAGGGAATGAGGGGTAGGAGTACCATGTACTTCTATTTCCTCTGTCTCCTTGTCGTGTTTAAAATCATTTAAGTTTTTGGAAGCCTGGGAGTACTTGGTACCTGGAGTACCCATCAGTCATTTATTTTGAATGGATGGGTATTGTTTTTTAATTTGGCATGCAGGCAACAAAGTTTTTTATGGTCGTTTTGGTGTTTCTGTATCACACCCAGGGCAAGGGTACTTGTATTTTGTTTTGCTTTGGCCTCCATCGGAGTACTCCTTGGCTGCAAAGCTCCCGCTAAAGTTGGGGCAACTTCTGCCTGACATTATGACCATGTCCTTATGGGTCAATATGAGCTGTGACCAGACACATTATCTTCCTGCTCCAGCTATCTCACCTGGTGAGGTAACAACAAGCATTTCCACAATGCTAGCTTTTTATCTATTTCAACTTCATTTCCAGTTATAAATGTTTTTTGAGTAGTTCATGTCCATGATTCCCACCTCCTGTCAATGTGGGATTCAGCTATGTAATTATTAGGTAAGTTACATACTATATAAAAATGACATTTTTATAATAAAATAAATAAGCTTTTAAATATATATGTATACGTACTTGCCAAGTATTTACATGATCGGAGCCCTAATGTCTCCACGCACATGGGCATACAGCATAAACAAACTGAGCTCCTTAGCTATGTTGAAAGAACCTGTACTTCCCCAGAAATGGATGGGCCACTTACTTGCACCAAAACAATAGAGCGCTAAAGCGAATCTCAAATGTAAAGCTCCTGTTAAGTAGAAACTAATAGCTATGTAATTAGGTAAGTATATACATATGAAATCTTACTTTATTATAAAAATGTAATTTTTCAACCATTACAAATAAATTCAAGAAATTAGTTCTGACTCAGAGAGGCCATCAATTATTTGATAATTTTCAAACTTTACAGGAAGCACGTGGTGTTTGGTCGAGTTGTGAATGGAAAGGAGGTAGTTGCAGCCATAGAGGATCTTCCCGTTGACAACCGTAGCCGCCCGCTCCAGCCAGCTGTCATATCCAACTGTGGAGAACTGATTCTTCAGCGTTCTGTCAAAACCAAAGGTATTTAACTCTACTTTGTCAGTACCTTAGCATAACTGTAAACACTGAAGATTGTTATAAACAACAGTCATCAGACTTTTAAACTGAAAACTTGATGCAAAGCCAATTTTCCATTTTATTAAACCTATTTGTAACAAAATACAGGCAGTCCCTGGTTATCGGGAGCCCGGTTAATGGCGATCCGGCTGTCTCGTGCCATAAAATCTGTGATTTTTAGCGTCATAATGCTCCGAGTTCCAGGTATCCACACCAATAATCATGTTATTGCGCCAATAGTACATACCTAACAGAGGCAACATTAACTGGTTATCAGTGCCATAATCTGGTTATCGGCACCATAAATCGCAGATTTTCAGTTAATGGCGATTTTCTCTTATCATCAAGCCTATCGGAACGGAACCCCCACCAATATAAAAAAATTTAACCCTTTTTCTCTTATACGCAATGCACAAGATGGCCAGTTTACACTGACTTGTGGCATACACTGCAGCGCTAAAACAGAGCCCGTCATAAATTGGGGATGCCTGTAATACTTAAGATTTAAAAATACTTTGTACATACACAAACAAAATAAAGGTGGACCTCTGTTTTTCCTCCCATACATTATTGTAGTTTTTACCTTTTAAAATAATTTATGATATATTGAGAAGTGAAGGCAAAAGGAATAGACTAGTTCAACAGTCTTGGGAAATGAAAGCAAATTGTACTGTTTAACATAGATTTATTTACCTGGTAGTTAGCTTCAATTTCTGTAAATAATTGAACCAGTAACCAAGCTAACTAAGGACAGAGTAAAACAACACTATTTTGTACATGGAACTTACCCAGCAGATATATACTTAGCTATAGACTCCGTCGTCCCCGACAGAAATTTGAATTTCGCGGCACACGCTGCAGGTAGGTCAGGTGATCTACCGTCCCTGCCGCTGGGTGGCAGGAAATAGGAAACGATTACCGTTCTAGAACCAGATTTTCTCTGTCGCAGGTAGTGTCAACATACGTTGTTGCTACCTCCTCGACTTGATTTTCGTTTTTTCATCGCCCATCGACCTTCTGGGCTGTCTTTTGCAGGG
>NC_061108.1:38507831-38540331 GCF_015104395.2 Macrobrachium nipponense
GATGAGCATACCACGAGTAAGTATGTTGGTGAGCTTCATTCTAGATTTGATTTTGTCAAGAAGGGGAATTTTATTTTTATTGTGATATATAGTGCATTGTACCTTAATTTGCTGTTTTTAAATGTATAAATATCTGCTGTTAGGGAGGCTGACTGAACGACTTCCAGCTGACCAAGGCAGACTTACAGTGAGGGGAAGATCCCAGTCCATCTCTTATTTTAGGTATCTTCTACAAATAACATAGCACACTTTCTTTTGGTGCTTATCATATATATGGTGGGGTAGCCAAGCAGATTCCTTTCCTCCCTTTTTTTTGCTTTCTATCTTCATATTTCATTATTTTATTTACATTAGCCTGTTTACTACATGCACTCTATGGCCTTCTCATTGTGTGTATTAGCAATCTCTTCCTCAACCTATCCTACCCTTCTAATCATAACAAAAATACTCCTATTAGATGGAGAAAAGGATTATTGAGGTTTTAAATATGGCACTTTGTAGGAATGATATCCTATATTGGAATTATTGGAATTTAATGAAAGACAAAAAAATGCCATATTAAACAATGGTCAACCTGAATAAAATTTACAAGTCAAGAATAATATAGATTAAAATTTAGAAAATTAGAAAAAAAAAAGGGGGGGTAAGATTCTTCAGTGTAGCATGACCCTGTTCGGTCAAACAAACAGATTTTGTACGGCCTGGTTTTCGTACATTACAATTTTGTGTTTTCCATAGAATTGTGACGAAATTTTGTACACCCAGAAACACTCCTTCCAGGGCCAGACCTCTTAACTGTGTCTTACATGGGATCAATGCTCTTGCTTGACTCCAGTTGATAGGATGTCTAAATCTATCATATGTATGAATATGCATTCGATATTTTGCCCAGTTCTCACAGAATATGGCTGCTGTTTAAGACGTTCTGAAAAGAGATTTACTGGTTTGTCCGTAATGGACTTTATCACACTTTTTGCAAGGAATTTCATATATGCAGCCTGGAAGATCTTTAGGAGAATTTGTTACTACTAAACTCTTGACCATTAATTATTACTGAAAACAACATTTATGTTAAAAAGCTTTAAAATTCTAAGAATTCTAAAAACCTTTCATCACAGGTTAATTTAGAATGTTAGCTTACTAAATTCAAGTTTGTCATTAGTTCAATAAAATGTTTTTCTAGCTCTTTTCCATGTCACATCTACAAAATTCCTTGGTTATTTAAGTTTCAGGGCAGTATCATAAATAATTTTAATCTCAGCATCAATAAACTGGGGGCTACAGACACGTAAAGCCCTTAAGAACATCTCAGAAAAAACAGAATTTAACATTTTGGTGGTGATTGTAGTAGTAATGAACAAAATAGGCAATGTTAGTTGATTTCTGAAAGACTGAAAAGGTGAAATTTCTATCATTTCTATGAACAGTTACATCAAGAAAATTCAAATTTATGATTTCTTTCTTCTCTCAGTAAATTTATAGAAGGGACTAAAAAATTATTGAGATTATTAAGGAATTCCTGGAGATTTTTGTGAACTGGCCAAATATAGAAAATATCATCCACATACCTAAACCACCTAAACCATATAACTTTTTAGGGCAAAATTCTTGGTAAGTGTTTTGTCTCAAGAAATTCCTTGTAAAATTGTTAAAGACAGGAGATGAGGGATTACCCATGGCCATGTCAAACTTTTGTACAAAAAAATTCCCCATTAAAACAAAATTTACTATCTTTGATACATAACCTTTTATTGACGTTGAGATTAAAACTATTTATGATATTGCCTTGAAACTTAAAACCCAAGGACTTTGTAGATGTGGCAAGGAAAAGAGCTAGAAAAACATTTTATTTAACTAAGGACAAACTTGAATTTAGTAACCACTACCTGTACACTATATAAAATCTTATTTATTTTTGCATACTATTTTCACTATGTTTTTATAAAATATTTGTTATTTAGAAATGTATTTTTCTTATTTAATAACATGAAACATAAAAATTTGGGGTGGCATTTTGAGGGTTGGAACGGATTACGGGTATTTTAAGTATTTCAGTGGGGAAAATTGATTTGATGTGTGAGCAAATTCAGCTACGCCCTCGGCAATGGAATGAAGTTAAACTCGTAGATCAAGGTTACTGCTGTTATATATCCTTTAATGAAAAAAACAAAATATTATCGAAATTCAGCATTTCACTTACAACATCCATTTATACCATGCTTAGACTTGATTTAAAAAAATAGTTTCTCTCTCTCTCTCTCCCCCTCTCTCTCTCTCTCTCTCACAGTATACATATCCTTTAATTAAAAAAAAAAAAAAAGCAGCAAAATATCAATGAAACATTATTTCACTTATAGAGCCCATTTATACTGTGACTTAGACTTGAATGTAAAAATCTCAGTTCTCTCTCTCTCTCTCTCTCTCTCATCTCTCTCTCGGGGGTGCTCCCCCCTTCTCGGTCTCACTCCTCTCGTCTCTTCTCTCCCTCCTCCTCCTCCATATTTTAATGAAAAAAAATACAGTAAATAGTGAATACAGTGGGCCCCCCGTATTCACATTCTCCGGATTCGTGGACTCGCAACATTCGCGGATTTCTCTCGGGAATGTTTCCCCTTGCATTCTTGTTGGAAAATTCACGTATTCGCGGGTATTTTTCTATGAGAAATATCCACAAATTCCTGTTTTTTTTTTTTTTTTTTTTTTTTTTATTTATTTATTTATTTATTTCTTCTTTCCATCATAAAATGCACTTTTTGTGACAAAACTATTAAAAAAACCAAGTATGAAAATTTGTAGGTGTTTTTTTCTTGAGTTTTTCAACTAACAGAATAGGCTGTTTTTAGCCTATTTATAGGGGTTTCCAAACATTCGCGTGTTCTAACTATTCAAGGGGGGGGTCTGGTACACATCCCCTGCGAATACGGGGGGACCACTGTACACAGAGTTGTTCTGTGAAAAAAGCAAATTAGTGATAATTTTAAATACTGACCAAAGAAAAATCCACAAATTAGTGAAAGGTCCTGGTGGAAAAGTGAATAATGTTTTCCACAAAAACAAAGCCTGGCTCCATGACAAAGTAAATGGACCATGGAATGAAATTAACGCGTAAAATAAGGGGGCGGGCACTTAATAGTTTCCAATTTATAGCACATGCATGTGTCTAAATAGGAATCACCCAGTGTTCATGTACGTTACTTGGTGCCAGATGCCTGGGCTGGCCTGGAGAGACACTGCCAGCACCACCTGGTATGGTGTGGACCTTTTTGCCTTTCCTCCCCCATTCATCTGATCAGTTGTCTGTTTGATCACCAGGACTTCGGAATGACCCCCGATATCTTCTTATTGACCTTGTGCCAAGTGGTATCCCATTCTTCTTCTGGCACGCTTGGCAAGCTCTCAAAGAGATTTTATATTGTTTACTCTCCTGGTCAGTGAAGGGGCTCATTGTTTGTGAGTGGTGTCATAGATTGAGTCTTCCTTCGATGGAGTTTTGTTCATTTGTATGTCTATGCCTTTAAGTAACTTCAAGGAGTCTTGGTCCTCCTGAGGGGTTTGAGCCTCCTACATGTGACATGACATCTTTCTTAGTATATAATTCAGGCGCCTTATAAACCCTTAGTCCTGCCAGCATTCCAAGATCATGTGAGGAGATCACTCTTTACTGTTGATGAGCAACGTGACCCTATTGGCCTACATCTACAAGCAGGGGAGGACAGTTTCCCTTGCCCACTTGACCCTTCAGATTGAGATCTTACCCTCAGCTTTTTTTTTTTTATCTGGTACTCATGGGGTTGGAATCTCTTGTTCTTCTATCTTCTTGGATATATGGCAAAAGCCCAGAAACCATCAGTGCCTGATGAGAGATACAAGAGCTTTTGTTTTTTTCTACCCAAGACTTTTCAGGCTGTTCAGAAGAGAAGTGTGACATAAAGTATTGCTTAACCCTCTTATGCCGATTGGACCTCTTAAACGTCGAGTCAAAATGTCTCCTGTATGCCAATTGGACGTATTATATGTCAACTCTTTCTTTTTTTTTTTTGAAAAAGGTTTTTTTTAAATTCGCGGAAAAAATACGTATAGGCCTACCAGCCGAAAACTTTTGAATCACGTGCCTTGGGGGGGATGCGGGGAGTTCACGGATCAAGGCATTGTTTTTGTTTACAATCATTACGCAGGTGCTCAAGCGCGAATTTCTTTCTTATCGCACTAAAAACCGTATCAGTGACACATCTCAAAAACTATTTTGTCACTTTGACATAATTTTGCACCATTTTAGAATACAAAAAAAAAAATACTCCATGATTGTAGCTTTTATCAGTTTTGAAAGTTTTTCATTACAATAACGATAAGTGGCAAAATCTCCACCTTTGGTCAACTTTGACTACCGAAATGGTCAAAAAACACCAATTGGTAAGGCTAAAACTCTTATATGCTAGTAATATTCAATCATTTTCATTCATTTTGCAACAAATTGGACGTCTCTAGCACAATATTTCGATTTATGTTGAATTTATGAGAAAACTTTTTCCTTATGTCCGCGTGGTAACTCTTCCGATAAATTTTTTCATGCGATTGTCCTAATGTTGGCACCATTTTAAATTATCCGTTACATAAAGTTTTATATATGGAAATGTGTGCAATTTCATGCACAATACAACTAAAAACAACCCATGGTTGTAGCTTTTATCAGTTTTGAAATATTTTTATATAAATAACGACAAGTGCAAAAATTTCAACCTTCGGTCAACTTTGACTACCGAAATGGTCAAAAAATGCAATTGTAAGTTAAAACTCTTATATTCTAGTAATATTCAATCATTTACTTTCATTTTGCCATGAATTGGAAGTCTTTAGCACAATATTTTGATTTATGGTGAATTTATGAAAAAAAAAAAAAAAAAAAAAAAAAAAAAAACATTTTTCTTACGTCCGCGCAGTAACTCTTCCGAAAAAAATCTGAAATTTTTTCGTGCAATTGTCGAAATGTTTGCATCATTTAAAATTAGCTGTTACATAAAGTTTTATATATGAAAATGTGCGCAATTTCATGTAGAATACAAACTAAAATAGATTGAAGGTTGTAGCTTTTCTCTTTCGAAATATTTGCATATAAATCCACGATAAATAGAAAAAAAAAAAAAAAAACCACGTTTGGTCAAATTTGACTCTACCGAAATATGTCGAAAAACGCAATTGTAAGCTAAAACTCTTACAATCTAGTAATATACAGTCATTTATCTTCATTTTGAAACAAATTTGAATTGTCTAGCACAATATTTAGATTTATGGTGAATTTAAAAAAAAAACTTTCTTTCCCTCCGCGCGCCGATTCACGGCCGCAAATCTCTGAAATGCGTACGTCGCATTCTCCTAATATTTGCTCCTTTTCATATTAGGCGTTTTATAGAGTTTCATATATGAAAAATGTGGTGCAAATTCATGAATACAAAAAACAAAAAATATTTGAAGGTTGTAGCTTTTCTCATTTTTGCAATATTTGCACATAAAAAAATATATTTTACGTCCTCACATTACGAATTCATGCATCATTTTGTGATAAATTTTTTATTTTTTCTGTGTTGCTTTGATTGATTTACAATGTGTTATAATCAAAATGATCGCAATTTAGTGTACAATACAACGAAAAAAAAAAGTAAAGTGTCGTTAGCTTTAACCGTTTTTTCGCACAGCTCGATTTGAATACAATTATGTATGAATCTTTTTTTTTGCTACCATATATCGCATTATTTATATATGATAATTATATTTTTTTCATTTCTGATGGTTGCATACTAAAACTTCAGGCAATGACAAAAGGAGCCAAAAATGAACTCTTAATCTTGAAAACTAAGCGCGCTGTGATTTTTTGACAGAATTATTTTTTCCGCTTCCACGCTCACTCCAAACCTGCCTCGACATACGGGAGACGTTTTGATTTTTAGGGCTTAGGCGTAAGAGGGTTAAGTAGGACCCAACCTCTTAGGATAGTGTCAGTACCCTCCTTTTGTGGTACTGTGCTGGCAAGCACAAGAAGTGGATATCCAGGAGCACCTTTTCCTGTTGGTTTTGTGCTGTAATTAAATTACCTTACGACGCTTTTGGCAAATTACACAATACGTACACAATTCTGATACAACCTCATGAAGTCAAGGGCATGGAACCATCCTTGCATTTCAGAGCAATTTTTTTGGTTTTTTTGGAAGCACAGGCAGTAAGCAGGTAGGTATTCTTGATTATCAAACCACCTTTACCATGTTCACATGTGGGATGTGTTACCACAGTCCCTAGACATCTCTTTGGCCTGTGGTGGCTGCTGTACAGATTATGCGATCACCAAAGCTGCTTTTGAACAGAAAAGCATCTCACCTAAGTTGCTTGAAGGGTGTAAGGCTGGGTTGGATGGTACAGTGGTGGGCCCCCCCTGTATTCGCGTTCCTCCGGGACGGACTCGCTGACACACATTTTGCGGATTTCTCTGGAACATTTCCCCGCATTATTCACGGAAAATTCGCCTATTCGTGGTATTTTCTATGAGAATAGTATCCGAAACACCTTCCTCTCTCTTTTTTTTCTTTTTTTTAAAGTACTTTTGTGACAAAACTATTATAAAAAAAAACCTGGTATAAAAATTTTTAGGGGGGTTTTTTTTCTTTTGAGTTTTTTTTTTTTTTTTTTTTTTTTTTTTTTTTTTTTTTTTTTTTGTTTTTTTTGTTTTAACTAACAAAATAGAATGTTTTAAGAATATTATAGGGGTTCCAATTTTTTGCGGGTTAATTAACTATTCACGGGGGTCTGGTATGCATCCCCCGTGAATACGGGGGGACCACTCTATAATGATTGGGACTTCTCTGAGGAAGCAGCAGCTCTGGCAGAATACATGCTGTTCTGGGAAACAGATGCAGGTGAGTACTACTCAGTTGAGCAGTCAGTGGTAGAGCTTCAGCTGACAAGATGATCATCTCCTCTCCCCTTAAGGGGGATTGGGTTGGGTTACCCCGTTATCCTTAGCTTTGTAATGAAAATGAGTGTTTTAAGGAATGTGTACACAAATTTTTACCTTTGTGGGAGCAAAAATTAATTTTATTTTGAATATTTTTGTTTTTATACATTTTTCCTACAATTTGAAAACCGGAACACCATTATTTATCAATCTGTTTATAAAATTGAAAAACCAGCTCAAGAGTTTAAATCATAAAGAACAAATTGCATGAATAAAGTTTTGTTTTGTTTATGTTCTATAAGAATTAGAAATAGTAAATAGCACAAAAAAAAAAGCAAAAAGAATTATATTAAATATTATAATGTAAAAAATAATGTAAAGAAATAAGAAAAACAAGTTTGCAGAATTTTTCCCAAATAATCACTGATTTATAATGGTTGTTAAATTTGTATTCGCATAAATTCAGAAATAGCAGTGTTATAGATTTGGGTGGGTGTAAAATAAAAACTAATGTATGATAAAACGCAAAGTTTTTCTTACTATTCACACGGAAAGCTTTCCTGGTCCCCCCTGTCTCTATTCTCAGAGATATTATCCCCTCTAATATTAAATAACTGAAATAAGCTTATTTGGTTCTTCACACTTGCATTCCAAAATAAGGGTAACATCAAAATCATTTCCCCAACATCAAAGTCTGACAGTCACCACATAATGTTTTTTCCCAATTAATTTCTGAGATTTCTGTATCGGTAACAAAATACTTTAATGTCATTTTTTGCACTGTCCCCATAATTTATCCATTATGTTCTTCACATAAGTGCTTAGTAAGGTGTTTTGTAATTTGGCACCTGAGCATTAGTGATTGCATCAATGTTGACATTCTCTTCCCCCTCTTCTCTGCACTCCTCTTCATCTGTTAGCATACACACTCACTCGCTCACTCACTTACTCGCGCACTCCTCTTGGTTGCCCAAGATCGCTTGCACCATACCTCTCCATGTTCCCCTGTTGAGTGCTGCATCCTTCCAGTTATTCTCAGAATTCTCCACTCCCAATTCTTTTAGATCTCTGAACACATGTCCTGCCCAACATATCCTCTGTGATCTTACATAGCCAGTTATTAGCAGTTGCCCATTTAAATCTCTCATTGCATTGTTATGTTGTCTTGTCCAAACACCTTCATTTATATTGTAAATGCTTCATCAGATGGCACTAATGTAAATTTATCTTCATCAGCATCTTGATGAAAGTAACAACTAAACAAATGGTAAAATTTAAAGATTAATGTTCACAAAAAGACTAACGTAGTCGGAGGAGAAAATGACGACAACACTACTGATGTTGTGTGGTGTTCTCCATGGCCCACGTGATCAATGGGTGCGGATACTACTTTCTGCTTCCTCTTTCTTACATTATGTTCACTAATATTTCGAGAGATTTGCTCCCTGTCGATGGACAAACTTCTTCTGAGGCATATTTTATGATAAAACAGCACTTGTTAGCCAACAATCCCTCACAAAATCACTGGTAAGGTGATAAACAAAGAAGATGCAATAATGACACTAGAGAGTTACTAATGCTAGTTCAGAAGAGCCAGCAAATCTTTATGAGGGAAAACATATTGTACATATGTATTATGTTTATGAAACAAAAGTTTATTAAAAAAATAATGTCTGGGAAATAAAGAAGAAAGCAGACACTAAGTTCTTGCACCACAGAATTTTCAGTATCCACCTGCACTTCCAAATTGCAATTTTGTACCTATTAGGATGCTTCAAATTGGTTTTATCTTGTGTCTGGCAGAACAATACACCTTTAACTTTGAGAAACGGTGGAAAACACAACTTAGTCAACTTGATTGAAAAATCCCCCACACCTCTTCTTATACCTTTAACAAGAGGGGAGCTCCAGTGGTAGAGCTATATCTGAACCCATCATTTCATTTATATTGGCCAGATTTAGCTACCCTCTGACTTGTGTCACTACACATTGTCACTTGATTCCCTGAAGATTTTGTTTTCGAGCAAGATCTTGGACACATCTAACTTAAGCTTGGGGTTCTAACACTGTCATTCCTGTGTCAGAACAACTTGGAAGTTACGAGAATCCTCAGTCCCCTACCCATTGTACTGGTATGACTGGGAACATGACTTTTCTGGGTGGAGATTCAACTTACCAGCCAGCTGAGAGAGAACTTTCTACTTAAGGAATAAATCCCCTATGTAAGAGGCAATAGTTTGTACTTTGGTAGGAACAAGTAACTAATTTGGAAAATATCATTTTGTATTTATCCTAGGTGTTCAAACCAGAGCCTTTTATCATAATCTCACCTGAACCAACCCACTGAGTTCCTGATGCTGAAGGGAACTGCTTGGTTTACAGCGTGAGCTGTGGCTCTTTCCCCACTTATCCTCCTACCATCAGCTAACTACAGTCATCTCTCAGTTAACGCGAGGGCTATGTTCCTGGAAAGCTCACGTTAATTAAAAACGCATTATTTTTAAATATATTTTTCCCATGTGAAATAACAGGAACAAGGGGGGGTTACATTCCTGGTCTTTGGGAACTGTACTTTTTTGCTAAGTACAACCGAATTGGATAGCAGCAACATCGTACAATGTTTCAACCATTGTACGATAGTAAACGATTACGTAGTTATGTTATAAAACGACGTTATGTGCTTTTTTTGCTAAGTACAACCGAATTGGATAACAGCAACATCCGTTTGGCTGTCCGTTTCAACCATTGTACGATAGTAAACGATTTCGGTAGTTATATTATAAACGACATTATGTAGAATAGTACTGATATATTTTTGTTATAACTTTACTTGTAATAGATCAAAGATCAGCAAGGAAATTTGCTGTTAAATTTAAACCAAGTTGTAGCTAAAGCTGATAAAGCTGTTCAAGCTGCTAATGACTATTATCATGCATCGGCAACAAGGATAAGCCATCAGTAACATTGGCCATGCCATCAAACAACTTTTGATAAATCGAGAGAAAATCATTATAATCAAAACTACTGGGCTTGAAACAACAAATTTTTTTACTCTTGTTTCACGCCAGTAAAAGATAAACTAACCTAAAGCTCGTATTACAATGAAATCAGTTGAAAATAGCAAACGGAATCACATATTTTATTTAACGCAATAAACATGCTCCCAATGCAATCTGTTAATGGAAAAAATTATTTAGTTCATAACAAGACTTATTCAAGCCATATTTCAACTTAAAAATTCGTTGTTTAACTAAAAATGACCTTGTCTCATATCTAGATATTCGTTTATTCTAACTAAAAGCAAGAGAATTTGCACAGAACTGAGTTAAATACGGCAAAATAAACTCATATTTGCCATCAGCTGATTTACCAACAAAAACACTTGACTGCTATGTTATTATTTTATAATACAATAATATGAGAAAACATACAATATTATTGGATACAGTGAAGTAATGTATAACTTTTTAAAAGATTCGTGGAAAAGATGCATATTCGTTACGTGTGTAATTATACGTAGCCATCAGCAGCGCGACATCGCTCAGTTTTGCCAATGTTGGAATGAAGCTGATTCTTGTTTTGTGTCCAATTTTTTTTCACTTTACAGGCAGTCCCCGGGTTACGACGTTTCAAGGTTAGGCGCTTCTCAATTATATTCATCAGACATTATTTCCAGGGTTGTGACGCATGTTCCGGGGTTACGACGCCTACAACGCCCATCTGGCAGAAGAAATATGACACCAAAAATGCAAAATAATCAATATTTGAAGGTTTTTTTGGTGAAAAATGCCATAAGAATGCAGTTTACATAGTTTTCAGTGCACCCAAAGCATTAAAAGTAAGGTTTTCTTAGGATTTTTGACGATGTTCCGGCTTACGATGGTTTTCGGCTTACGACGCGTCTGAAGACGGAACCCCCATCGTAACCCGGGGACTGCCTGTATTAATAAATAAAATCTTTGGTCTTTTATTAATAGATAAACAAAGCTTTTCACTTTATTGATAAATACATATACTGTGCTATGTTTTTATGTTGATGGCCGTCGTCTTCAGTGCTGATGTGCGGGTGGATGTGAAAACAACGCTCGGCGCCAACTCACATTAAATTAAATTTGCACGTTTTTAAAAACATTTTTAGATATTTTCTAGCTCTTGTTAAATTGAAAACGCGTTATTTAAACACACATTGATTGAGAGGTGACTTTACTTTTTTATCAAATTTCAGTGAACCTATTAATGCTCATATTGATAATTAGTGCCCCCCCCAGTATTCACGTTCTCCGGTATTCGCCGACTCATGGATTAGTGGATTTCTCTTTGGACCATATCTACCCATTATTCGCCGGAAATTCGCCTATTTGTAGTAATTCTCTATGACAGGGGTGTCAAAATCATGGCCCTCGGGATGGTCTTGAGTGGCCCGTGAGGTGCCAAAAGATTTTTCAACTCGAGCTACTATAACTGTTAGAACTGAGGAAAATTTAACTAAAGTTATTAACTGTTAAACGAGACATAATAAGTTTTACCTTTCATTCATATGACAATAATTTATTAATTTATTTCATTATAACTGCTGGCATAAGGCTCTTTTATTGCAAATGTTAATAAACGAGTCATAAGAATAAGTTATTACCAAATCTTTGATGGCCCCTCAAGACCATAACCAAGTGCATAATTGGCCCCTCGAAAGGATTTGAGTTTGACACCCCTGCTTTACAAGAAATATCCAGAAATTCAGTTTGTGATAAAATTATTAAAAAAAAAACCAGGTGTAAAAATTTGTAGTGTGGTTTTCTTGAGTTTTACCTACCAAAATAAGCTGTTTTCAGCCTTTTTATAGGGTGGATTCCAATTATTCACAGATTCTAAAAATTCATGGGGAGTCTGGTACGCATCCTCCACGACTGGGGGGGGGGGGGGGGGGGTGGGGGGGCACTGGACTACAAAAAAAAGGCTCTGGTTTGTATGCCTATGAAAAAATAAAAATTGCATTAAAAAATTTTTTTTTTAAAAATTTTTTTTTTATATGAGTGAGAATTGTAAGCTCCATAGTGTGGTTAAATTATTTATAGTAATAATAATTATAATAATAATGAAACAAGGCAACCCTGTAATTAGTTGATAATAGAGAATTAAAAGCCACAGACTGTTAACAATTTTTTTAACTCTACTTGATATTTTTAGTGCTACTCTGGCTTCAGATTCTCACAGTAATAATGATAATACAGTGGAATCTCGGTTTTCGTACGCCTCTCATTTCGTGTACATTTTGGTTTTCGTAGACTTTTTTTGTCCGAAATCTTGTCTCGGTTATCGTACGTTTCTTCGGTTTTCGTACACTTGGTAACACCCCATCCAGGGCCCAGCGCGTCTGGACCCCGTATGAAGTGCCCAAACAAAGCATCCGTTTTCTCTCATTCTGACTTTTTGTTTCTCACCTAACCAGCATCTCCACGCTCCTAGTCCGCATCACCACGTGTTTCTTGAGTTTTGTGCAATATTTGCCATAAAACTCATTGCAAAGTTGTCATCATGGGGCCCAGGAAAGGTGCAAGCGCCACCCCTTCGATGAAAAAGACCAGAAACGGCTCTATCCTAGCAAGAAAGCTGAAATCAAGGCAGTTGATGTTGGGAAAGGGGTCACCTCATTTTCTAAGCAGAGATCGCAACTATTGAAAGATGTTGAAAAGCTGTTGTTGGTGTGGATCAACGAAAAACAGTTAGTGGTGGATAGTGTGTCTGAAGCGATCATTTCGTGAGAAAGCAAGGATGCTGTATGCCGATTTAAGTAAGAAAATACAAACAACAAGTGCTGCTCTTAGTGCTCTCAAGGCTGGCAGAGGCTGGTTTGAAAAATTCAGAAAGTGTATGGTCATCCATAGTGTCATACTGGGGGAGGCTGCGAACTCGGATAAACATGTTGCTGAAGAATTCGTTGGTGAATTAATTCAGATAAAATAGTTGAGGCTGAAGGATTGCTCCCACAACAGGTCTTGAGAGGCCTGTTTTAGAAAAAATGCCAAAGCGGACCTACATCACACAGTGTGGTGGGATCAGAGCTAACAACAAAGCAAGCAAAGCTTCCCACAGTTATGTTAATCATACCGACTCTCAAAAAGACCCTCAACCACACTTTCCCCTTTATGTTACTTTATTTGGCAGGACAATTGGTTCACCAACAGATACATACAGAAATTTCATACTCTTGTACTCGCCATCAATGACTGACTTCAGGGCGAGACGCTGTGCCATCCGCTGGATGCAGTTGTCGAGACGACAACTGCTGAGAATCACAGCACAAAACAACCAACTGAGTACCACAGCCATATACAACAACACAACAAATCACTGTGCAGATAAACATCAACAACATCAAAACAACAACATTACATGTCCACATACAACCACTCCACAAACAACACCAAGAAATCACAACAGCTTCCCAGCAACACTCAACAACTCATACACAACTCAGCACAAATCACAAAGCTCAACAACCTTCCAACACACAAGCACAACAACCTTCAAGCACCAGTACAACAACAACTGAGCATCAACACTATCCAAGACTGCTGCCAAAAACATCTGTCCAGTACAGACACCGATCCAAGACTGACTTCAGCAACCGCCGGCAGACAACCCAAAACAATTGTCCAACAAGCAGACCATTGCTAACTGTCCAACCACCACTTATGCTCTTTGTCTCTCTCTCTCAACAGCTCGCTCACTCACTCTTCAGATAAAACACATGCCTTACACTCTACCATACAGAAACAACACCAAACACAAACAACACACCAAACACACGAAAACACTAAACTCTCAATTATTCCCGACAATTACAAACAACCCAACAATGCTCTCTCTCTCTCTCTCTCTCTGTCGTCACTCTCTCTCTCTCTTCTCTCTCTCTCTCTCTCCTCTCTCTCTCTCTCGTCTCTCTCTCTTCTCTCTCTTCTCTCTTCTCTCTCATGGCTAAACTTGTTTTGTGGAAATGCCAGTGGGGATTTCAAAGTGAAATCCCTGCTTGTGTTATCACTCTGAACTCCCCGAATATTCAAAAAAAAAGTTGTCATAAAGAATAAATTGCCTGTGATGTGGAAGGCCAATAAAAAGGCATGGGTCACAAGACAAAATTTTCGTTGACTGGGTCAATGAAGGCTTTGGCCCAAGTGTTAAAAAAAAAAAAAACCTCATCATTGACAATCAATTGTCTCTGAATTGCCTCCTGGTATTGGACAATGCTCCTGCGCATCCTCCTGGCTTGGAAGACCAGCTGTTGGAAAAATTCAAATTCATCACTGTGAAGTTCTTGCCCCTTAATACCACTCCTCATCCAGCCCATGGACCAGCAAATCATGTCGAACTTCAAGAAACTCTACACCAAGCCACTATTTGAAAGGTGCTTTGAAGTGACCTCAGACACTGAATTAACCATAAGAGAGTTCTGGAAGGATCACTTCAGTATCTTCAACTGCATTAGCCTTATAGCCAAGGCTTGGCAGGAAGTGGCTTCCTGAATAATGAACTCTGCATGGAGGAAATTATGGGTACGGTGTTACCTGAAGAAGGATTTTGAGGGCTTGGAGGTGAGTGGCGAGGATGTGGAAGACCTAGTGGATGCCCACAGGGAAGAGCTAACCACGGAGGAGCTGCAAGACCTTCAACAAGAACAGCAACAGACGGCAGATGAGGAAGAGAGAGGGGATACTGTGCCTACTTCAGTGATCAAAGAAATGTTTGCAAAGTGGAGTGATTTACAAAATTTTTTTGAGACACATCATCCTAACAAAGACGCTGTAATCCTTGTCTCTAACATGTTTAATGACAACGCTTTGTATCATTTGAGGCAGATATTAAAGAGACGTCAGAAACAAATGTTTCTGGACAGTTTTGTTATTTGACAGGGGTACAGTGACACTCAAGCTGGTCCTAGTGCAGTAAAAAATAAAGTGGAGAAGTAACGTGAGACAGTGCCACTAAAAACCTAAAGAAGTAACCCCAGAAAGGTTCATGATACCTGAAGTCCTTCTGGATGGGGGTTATTCCCCTTCCAAACAGTTAACCTCTCCTCCTCCCTCTCCCCTCCTCTCCATCTTCCGTACGCTAACAAGGGTCTTCCATAAAGGTAAGAGTGGTGTTAAATGTTCATTATTCATTTATATTTATGTCTCATTCTTTTCTGTAAATAGAATTGTGTTTATTCCCTTTAAAATATATATTTTTTTTAATATTTTGGGGGGTCTGGAATGCATTAATACTATTTACATTATTCCTTATGGGAATTATTGTTTCAGTTTTCGTACGTTTAGGATATTGTAGGAGGTTCCAGAACTAATTATGTACGAAAACTGAGGTACCACTGTAATAATAATAATAATAATTATCTTATAGTATAGGCAATCCCTGGTTATTGGCGGATTTGGTTAATGGCGATCCGGTTTTTTGGTGCTTGTCTAACGCCATAAAATCGGCGATTTATGGCACCATAACAGGCCGAGTTTCTGTTATTGGCATCTAATAATGTTATGGCACCATAATATACCTAACAGAGGTGCCATTTACCAAAACTCCCCACCATAAATCACAGAGTTTCGGCTAATGGCGGTTTTTGCTTCTCAGCACCCTGCCGAGAATGGAACCCCCACTGATAACTGGGGATTGCCTGTAATCACAATCTAAGCTGGCCTCAGTTTCAGCTGCTTTTCTTTCTAAATAAACCTTTTCTCCACATTAGAATATCTTTCTCTCTTCCCAATAGGTGTATACTGTCAAGAGAGGAAAACTTCATAAAAAATAGGAGGGTCAGAGTTGTGTGCTATTTTGTTTTTAGTTGAAATTAATTTTCATTTAAAAATTTTTGTATCATACAGTAATATCGCAGGAGTAATTAGTAGTTGAGAGACAGATGCACTCTAGTTATATTTTGCATTCACAAGGTTGATTTCTGACATTTTTGTATGGAAGTGCCTTGTTGGGTACACTGTTCACAGTACATAGTAATAATTCTTTGTAGTGATTTTTCAAGCCTGTAGGTATATTGTTTTCTTTAATTCTAAGCTCTGCTCCTTAGGACTCTACTTTGCTATCCAACTTTTTAAATTAATACTTAGCTCCAATTTTCATTTATGTCAAGAATAGATCTGTGAGCTAGCCTAGCAAATTTACAGATGGGATTTGGTGGCCCTATTAAACCTTTGAATTATAATATGTAATGATGTATGACATGCCCTTGTTTACTTTCTTGATTTTACTAGTACTGTATAGACATCGTTGAGTACTGATACAGTGCTGGTACTCTATCGCCATATAGCATTGCAGTACTATAACCGAGCAATTCCCAAGAGTAGATATTAAATATAAAATTTTGGCTGTAAGGGAAGGATCTAAGCTGGTACTAGGTTTAAAATACTTTTGCTTTCCATTATGGGACCGATCAAAGTTCTGCGCTTGAGGATTTCATAGGAATTGAGGTGTGTTAGCATGCTGTTGTCTGGCTTGGTGGGTAACATTATGTTCTTCCCTACAGTCCGCTAGCCAGGCAGAGGCAGGTGGTTGTGGGTTTGACTTCTGCCCCTTGCCTTGTCACTGTGTCTGACATTCATTCTTCGTTATTCTACCGTAATGATCGTTTTGTCCTTCCTGTAGAACAACCCAGCCCTCTCCGCATCTAGATGGGTAAGTGTTTCAGAAACTTACTCTGTGTTATTCATTTGCTGCTTTGAAATAGTGACTAATATTTTATATGCTGTACTACCTCCGAATATGCAAATGAAGGATTTTGTTTTATGTATTTAACGTACCAAGTAATTGCATAGCTATTAGTTTCTACTTAACGGCAGCTTTAGATTTGAAATTCGCAGCAGCGGTTCATTGTTTTTGGTGCATGTTAGTGTCCTGACCACTTCCAGGGAAGTACAGGTACAATATAGCTGAAGAGCTCAGCTCGTTTTTTGCCACTCAATGACCTAACATTGGTTGTTAACAGCAGCTTTTGTTTTGATTGTCAGGATTGTTCATCAGATGGTTTTGCCAATAGTCAAAGGATTTGGTGAAGTATTCTGTACATTGATAACCTCTGTGCTAAATTTACTTTGCTTAGTTTGACTATATTGATCTGGAACTACTTATGTCAGACGCTAGTGTGTCGACTTATCATGTCAGACGCTAGTGTGTCTTGTAACCGTTGTTTGCATTGCATTTGTTATTATTGCCAAAGACAGATTTGTTCCTCTGACTTGACATGTGAGGAGTGTAAAGGCGGATGATGGTAAATGGGGAATTTTAACCTCTCATTTAGACAAGTTAGAAAAGACTAGATAGAGAAGGGTGGCTGCTAGAGCCAAGGCTAAGGCATTAGTGTCGTCTTCACCAAAACCTATACTTTCGATACTTGTGACCGCTTTTTCTGTAATTCCCAGTTTTATGGTGCTCCCTTCTACTCCATTATCTGGCTCCCATCCCCCTGAACCTAGTGCCTTTGCCAGTCTTGAAGCCTAGATTGACAAGAAGTTTGATGCCTTAGTGAATACTGTCTCTCAAATAGGAGCTTCAGTGAAGGTCCCATGACTACTTGCCCCACCGATGCTCCTAGATGGAGGTCCCTGCCAAACTCCCCAAAACCTGCCAGGAGGCAAACCATAACGTCCAAGGGAGGTGGGCGGTGGGGTTTACCCACGAGTAGTTGTTCTTTGCCAATCGAAACCTGTCCCTATTTCCCAGGTATCAGTGGGATAACCACTGGAAAAGTATCCAAGTGGAGCCTCACACCTTATTATCCATTGGATCAGACTTGGACTGGTCTAAAGGGCACATTTGGATTTTTCAAAATTATTCCAGGTCATTGAAAAGGCTCACAATAGAGAGACATACTCCCTCAATCCCTTGTAAGCACACAGGGACTAAGAGCCCTCTTGTAGCTTTTGAGATGACACAGAACTCCCAGTGGCTCCAAGTGCCAAATGGTCTCTGAACACCAAGTGGATCCCAAGATGTCCTAAAGGGAGCAGATCATCCCATGAGGTTCAAAGATCCAGGGCGCCTCAGTGTCCAATGGATTCTCAGTTAACAGCGGTCAACCCATATCAGTGCCACCTTCTATAATGATTCAGGGAGCGACAGATGTGCGTTCAACACCTATTGTTGAACTGTTCCAACCTTTCACCCTGTACCTCTGCCTCCAGCTCAGGATCTCTCACTTATCCTGATGTATCTTCATTTTGATAATATTCTGAAACTTCTGATGAAGCCTTTGTCTACACCTCTGGTGCCAGAGGAAGCCCAAAAACGACTGCTCCTGCATCTATTTCTTCAGCAGAGGAGGACATAGACAAGAGCAGCCTTCTTTGTCTTTTTGCAGTCCCTCCTAAATTAGAAGGGTTTAACAGGCTTTTCTAGCCATTGAACTCTTGGTTATCCAGGAAGAGGGAAATGGGCAAGACTGTTTTGTTCTCCTCTGTCTCGATTATTGAAAAGAAGATATCTTTCTTATGCAACTGGGGAAGTGCCTTTCTTGCAAGTCCCTGCCTCTTCCTAAGGGAACTTCTCTGGCCTGCTTGATCCTGCACGCAGGTTTTCGTTCAACTCGGCTGAGATCATGTATCCCCCAAGGAAATGGGCCACTTAGTGATGACACTTTTAGTGTTTGAAATTTTTAGTTTCATCCTTGACTGGACTGTGGACCCCTTGACTAAGAAAATCGAGGATTGCCCTTCTCTTCAAGACTAATTTCAGAGAGATTTGCTGCCCTCTCAAAAGAGGTTTCAGCTCTTCTCATGAAAAGAGCAATAGAGGTGGTAGAGAACTTATCCTCAGAAAGGTTTTACAACCACCTATATATAGTTCCCAAGCCACCGGGAGGTTGGAGACCTGTCCTGGACGTAAGCACTTTGAACTTCTTTGTGCAGACAACAAAGTTCAAGATGCAGACGAACCATTCAGTTCTCTCTGCTGTGTGGCAAGGTATCCATCAACATGAAGGATGCTTTGTTCCATATCCCAATACACCTGGAATCCAGGAAGTATCTGAGGTTTGTGTTCCAGGACAGGGTCTTCCAATTTTGGGCTCTGCGCTTTGGTCAATCCACAGCCCCTCAAGTCTTCACCAAGTACTTGCCCCTCTATCGCAATGGCTCTACCAGATGGGCATCAAGGTATGCTTATACCTAGACAACTGGCTTCTACGATCTTCATCCAAGAAGAATTGTGCTTAGGACCTTCTGAAAACACTTCACCTTGCCCAGGACTTGGGTATTGTAATCAACTGAGAGAAATCCCAATTAGCCCCAAATCAATTGACAGTATTTAGGGATGACATTAGACAGATGAGTATAGACTCTGAATTTTTGGGTTTTTCCACCCCAACAAGAGAGTACAGGCAGTCCTTGTTCATCGACAGGGGTTCCATTCTGATGGCTTGATGGTGAGCGAAAATCACCGATAACTGAAACTCAGCGATTTTCAGTGCATACCAGCACCAATAACCAGATTTTGGCACTGATGACCAGTTAATGACGCCTCAGTAGATATGTATCACGGCCAGTGATACTCTGTTAATTCTAGGCCATTGAACCAGGGCTGCCGGTACTATCATGTGTTCAGAAAGTCTGACACTTTCTCGATCTCCAGACCTGCTTCAGCCTTCAGTCCAAAAAGACTTAGATGAGCCTCTTAGGAACCCTCTGTTCCATCGAGATGTTTGTGCCCTTTAGGGAGACTGCATGCAAGATCTTTGCGATTCTTCTTAAAGGTCAGTAGGAGCAGGAAAACTCTTACCAGATTCGTTCATCTTCCCCCCCATTACTCTTGAAACAAAAGACCTTCAGTGGTGGCTTGAAGAAGGAGATTCCTTATAGGAAAGTCACTCCATCAGTTGAACCCAACCCTAACATGTTTTCCGGCACACCGGATCTGGGTTGGAGAGCATTCTTAGGAGACTTGGAAGTTGCTGGAACGTGGTCTTTAGAGGAGGGGAAACTCCATGTAAACATAAAGGAACTGAAGTTGATTCACCTGGCTCTCCAGCATTTTGCTTCAGTGACATATAACTCGGTAATAGCGGAACTACATGTTCGCACTGGCATACATACAGAATCTTTGAGGAACACACTCTTCTCCTCTTGGCTCAAAACCACCACCACCCAGATTCCTACCCACTTTGTTCAGGGCAAGTTGAGCATTCTGGCAGACGAGTTGAGCTGTTGCAAACAGGTTCTATCCATGGAATGGTAACTGAATCCACAGGTGTGCACCAACCTTTGGAAATGGTGGAAGGAAAGCCATTGGGTAGAAACACCCCCCTGATTGCAAACGTCAAGGATCATCACCAGCTGTATTGCTCCCTTGCCCCGGACCCTCAGTTATGGGACAATATATACGATGCTCCAGTATTGGTCAGACCTAGAGGTTTATGCTTTTCCACCATTCAGTCTAGTGAGGGAAGTCATAAATAAATTCCAATCTCACCACAACACGTCAGTGATCCTTGTTGCTCCTTTTTGGCCACAAAAAGGATGGTTTTCCAGACCTCTTAGAACTTCGACGACTTTCCAAGGCTCCTTCCACAGAAACAAAAACCTGCTCAAGAAACATCTTTTCAACTGTTTCCATCAAGGTTTATCCACTCGTGTTCCAACAGGCTTCAGACTGTCAGGAAGCTTGTCAGAGCGAAAAGATTTTCAAGAGAGGTTGCAAATGCGATTACTAAGTGTAGACATGACTCTTCTACCAAAGCCTACCAGACTAAGTTGGTAGTATTTTGCAGATGGTGCAGGAGACATGGCATCTCTTCTGAAACATCTATAGTCCAATTAGCAGAATATTTACTTTTCCTGAAGTCTGGTCAAGGTCTAAGAACATCCACATTAAAGGCTACAGATCTATGCTAAATTCAGTATTCTGGCATAGAGGTTTAGATCTAGCCTCAAATCAGATTATATCCAATTTAATTAAGTCTTTTGATACCTTGAAACAGAATACGCAAACATCAGTTTCTTGGAACTTAGATGTCATGTTACTTTGGCTATCACGTCCCCCATTTGAGCCACTTCACACTTCATCTTTAGGGACTTATCTTGAAAACTTTTTCTGGTCGCTTTGGCTACAGCAAAAAGGATCAGTGAGCTACAAGCTCTGGATAAGCAAGTTGGGTTCTCTCAAGTAGATGCAGTGCAACGTTCATCGTGGTTCTTAGTGTAAGAAGGAGAACCCTTCCAACCCCATGACCTTGTGCCTTCACTATCAAGAACCTTACTGGAATACTTGGTCCTTTGGACCAAGAGAGAGTGTTATGCCCAGTGAGGACTTTAAAACACTATCTCAAAAGAACAAAGAAGATCAGAGGGTAATTTCATAACCTCTGGTGTTCAATTAAAACCCCAGCATGTCCTCTCTCCAAGAATGCTGTCTTTCTTCCCGAGAGATGTAATTATCGAGTTTCACTTGGGTATCCAGGAAGATGCCTTACCCTTGTTTAAGGTAAAAGTCCATGACATATGGGCAGTAGCCACCACATCTTTGGCTTTTAAATGCAATCTATCCTCACTGATCAGTTTTCATTAACCACTACTTATGCAATGTGGAACAGTATTCAAAGACTACAGTACTTTGAGGTCCTTTTTCCATGGCCTGGCATGGTAGTACTAGGGAATGAGGGGTAGGAGTACCATGTACTTCTATTTCCTCTGTCTCCTTGTCATGTTTAAATCATTTAAGTTTTTTGGAAGCCTGGGAGTACTTGGTACCTGGAGTACCCATCAGTCATTTATTTTGAATGGATGGGTATTGTTTTTTAATTTGGCATGCAGGCAACAAAGTTTTTTATGGTCGTTTTGGTGTTTCTGTATCACACCCAGGGCAAGGGTACTTGTATTTTGTTTTGCTTTGGCCTCCTGCGGAGTACTCCTTGGCTGCAAAGCTCCCGCTAAAGTTGGGGCAACTTCTGCCTGACATTATGACCATGTCCACTTCTGCCATGACATTATGACCATGTCCTTATGGGTCAATAGACTGTGACCAGACACATTATCTTCCTGCTCCAGCTATCTCACCTGGTGAGGTAACAACAAGCATTTCCACAATGCTAGCTTTTTATCTATTTCAACTTCATTTCCAGTTATAAATGTTTTTTGAGTAGTTCATGTCCATGATTCCCACCTCCTGTCAATGTGGGATTCAGCTATGTAATTATTAGGTAAGTTACATACTATATAAAAATGATTTTTTTTTATTTTTAATAAAAAAAATAAATAAGCTTTTAAACTATATATGTATACGTTACTTGCCAAGTATTTATATGATCGGAGCCCAGTAATCTCCACGCACATGGGCATACAGCATAAACAAACTGAGCTCTTTAGCTATGTTGAAAGAACCTGTACTTCTCCAGAAATGGATGGGCCACTTACTTGCACCAAAACAATAGAGCGCTAAAGCGAATCTCAAATGTAAAGCTCCTGTTAAGTAGAAACTAATAGCTATGTAATTAGGTAAGTATATACATATGAAATCTTACTTTATTATAAAAATGTAATTTTTTAACCATTACAAATAAATTCAAGAAATTAGTTCTGACTCAGAGAGGCCATCAATTATTTGATCATTTTCAAACTTTATAGGAAGCACGTGGTGTTTGGTCGAGTTGTGAATGGAAAGGAGGTAGTTGTTTGTTTTTTTTTTTGCCACATATAAGATCTTCCCGTTGACAACCGTAGCCTCCCTCAATCCAACCAGCTGTCATATCCAACTGTGGAGAACTGATTCTTCAGCGTTCTGTCAAAACCAAAGGTATTTAACTCTACTTTGTCAGTACCTTAGCATAACTGTAAACACTGAAGATTGTTATAAACAACAGTCATCAGACTTTTAAACTGAAAACTTGATGCAAAGCCAATTTTCCATTTTATTAAACCTATTTGTAACAAAATACAGGCAGTCCCCTGGTTATCAGGAGCCCGGTTAATGGCGATCCGGCTGTCTCGTGCCATAAAATCTGGGATTTTTTAGCGTCATAATGCTCCGAGTTCCACAGGTAGTCCACACCAAATATCATGTTATTGCGCCAATAGTAAACATACCTAATAGAGGCAACATTAACTGGTTATCAGTGCCATAATCTGGTTATCGGCACCATAAATCGCAGATTTTCAGTTAATGGCGATTTTCTCTTATCATCAAGCCTATCGGAACGGAACCCCCACCAATATAAAAAAATTTAACCCTTTTTCTCTTATACACAATGCACAAGATGGCCAGTTTACACTGACTTGTGGCATACACTGCAGTGCTAAAACAGAGCCCGTCCTAATTGGGGATGCCTGTAATACTTAAGATTTTAAAAATACTTTGTACATACACAAACAAAATAAAGGTGGACCTCTGTTTTTCCTCCCATACATTATTGTAGTTTTTACCTTTTAAAATAATTTAAGATATATTGAGAAGTGAAGGCAAAAGGAATAGACTAGTTCAACAGTCTTGGGAAATGAAAGCAAATTGTACTGTTTAACATAGATTTATTTACCTGAAGCTATATTTTAAACATTTTCCATATATTACATTGGTAGTTAGCTTCAATTTCTGTAAATAATTGAACCAGTAACCAAGCTAACTAAGGACAGAGTAAACAACACTAATTTATTCTTCCCCTAATTACTGTATTTCCACTTTATTTTCACGGCTAAATACAATTACTATTTTCATGACTAAATATATTTTTTATGATACGTAGTTATTTACTAATTTGTTAATATTCCTGCAAACAGAAGAATATCAATAGCATTTACTAATTTGTTAATATTCCTGCAAACAGCAGAATATCAATAGCAAAATGCTAAACTAAAATCCCACAAATTCTCAAAACAGCTTGCCAATGTATGTAATGCAAGATTTATTTGAAATTATATTACTGTTGTGTTAAGTTTCTGAATGATAGAGGATACTCTACAGTAAGTATTTTCTTATCTAAGAGAAAGAACATCTGGGAATGAGACTCCAGTCACTGAAACTGGCTGGAATGGGAGTAGAATATTGCCTACATGAAATTTTGTTCTCAAATTATTTTATGGTCATTAGAGATGAAATGTCAACAGTGATAAGATAATCTTTTGTGTACTGTTGCAATATGTGTGATAATCATAGCCAGCTAAACTTGTAATGAAATTGGTAAATAAATCAGACAAAGGCGACAATACCTCCATCATCTGTTGCGAAATTTCTGGAATTTTTTTTTTTTTTTTTTTTTTTTTTTTTTTTTTTTTGTGTTTTTTGTACAGTACAGGCAGTCCTCAATTATCGAGATCCAGTTTTATGGGGCTGTCAAGCTCTGAAAATCTGTAATTTTTGGTGCTGGAATGTTCCAATTTCCAGTTATCGGTGCAATAATAATAATATAGTAGAGTATTGGCACCAATATACCTAACAGTTTCAGCATTAACCGGTTTTCAGTGCTGATAAGCCCCAAAAATCGCCTATTTTCGGTTATTGGCAATTTTCTCATGTCATCAAGCCATTGGAACGGAAACCCCTCCGACAACCAGAGACTGTCTGTAATTTATATTTTATATTGTTTTCATTGAAAGGATGGGATGTGTACATAAGAGAGAGAGAGAGAGAGAGAGAGAGAGAGAGAGAGAGAGAGAGAGAGAGAGAGAGAGAGAGAGAGAGGGGGGGGGGGGGGGGGGGGGGGGGGGGGGGGGGGGGGGGGGGGGGGGGGGGGGGGGGGGGGGGGGGAGGGGGGGGGGGGGGATTACATTGTCACAGAAAATTTTTGCTACAAGAATGACGGCCCAAGAATTTTTAAATAAATTGACGTAAACCAAGAACTTCTGTATTATAAATAATTTTTTTATCATAAATGTATTTTACATAGTCACAAAAATACTAACATGACATACAACATTGCATTCTCTTTGGAAGTCGTGTCCTGTCATTCTAAACTCCTCACATATTTCAGATATGCTATATACAATAATACTATCCTAAAATACCTACCTGTACAGTAAATATTTAAAAATAATCTTGCAACACAGGAAAATATCAACACTATATGTATAATGTACATTCAGTGCATTATACGTAGTATGCGCAGAACGTTGCCATAGGCTAAAGAAAATGTGCATCTGAATGATAGGGGATACTTTAGAGTAACAGTTCTAGGTTGATACTTAATTTTGCAACATGACTGAAATTATATTAGGTTGTTCTGGGAAGATAGTTTGAAGTATATTTTTGTTTGAAATCTCAAGTTTGGCAATGAACTGTTGAAATGGGCAGTTATAAGCATTTTAGGGTGTATATGGCCTATACGTAAGAGTAACAGTAGTAGGAGAGAACTGTAATGTTTGGAACCCCCCTCTAAAAATGCTCATAAACTCCTATCCTGAACATGCAAATACCAAAGTATCCCTAAAAAGACCATCCTTCATCAAATATACATAAAATATCCTATTATGTTTCATATTAATCTTTGCAAATAATTATTAATTAGATACTGTTTTTAAAAGTAAATCTTAGCATTTTATGGTTATACAATAAATAGTACATACTATGTTACTACTGCATGACTTAGTTACGTATGTGAAAATAATTCAGTCCCCCCATAAGTATTCAGTCATGCACATTTTCTTTCATATTGTTACTGTTTGAGACATCCATTTTCTTTTTACAAAGGAAACAATTGTATGTGAAATCACAAATACCAAATGTCTACTTAAAGTATTATCCTACATCAAATATACCATTGAATTGGTATTATTAATATCATTTTAAAGTTATCTTAAACATTTTACCATTAGAAATATATAAACAGCCAATAGCAGAGAGAGAGAGAAGAGAGAGAGAGAGAGAGAGAGAGAGAGAGAGAGAGAGAGAGAGAGAGAGAGAGAGAATAACTCCTTACGGTTTCAATCGATTGAAATGAACGTCGGTAGGCAACTTTTTCCCCCTCCTCCATAATACATATATTTCTCCAGAGAAGAGAGAAAGAGAGGACTGTGCAATTATGTTTGTCTGTCTATCAATTCTTTTGCTGAGAGCGAGAGAGATAAAAGGAAGAAATAGAAACACCAAATGTATGACAAGTATCTTGTGGAGAGAGGAGAGAGAGAGAAGAGAGAGAGAGAGAGAGAGAGAGAGAGAGAGAGAGAGAGAGAGAGAGTTGGCCTTACAGTATTTAAAAGAGAGAAATGGAATGATTATTGTATTTAAAATACTCAGATATGAATTTTGTACTTACAGTTATTACAGTTATAGTATTATTATTGGAAAATATTAATGATAAACTTATTGCATACATGTCCATGAAAATGATCTCATCTCAGTAAGAGAGAGCATCACTGGAGTTATGAGGTAGTAGGGGAAATTGATACAGAAAAAGACAAAGGGAAGAATTTTCATTTGAAATTAGTTATCGTATTATTACTACTTCTATTATTATTATTATTATTATTATTTGAAAATAAAATAAACATGTGCATTTACCATAAAAATTCTCTCATCTCAGTAAGAAAGAGGAGTTATCCTTACAAGTGAAATGGAAAAGTAATTTTCATCTCTTTAAAATACTACTATTATGAATTTTTGTAATTACAGTTTTATTATTATTATTATTATTATTATTATTATTATTATTATTATTATTAAATAACTGAAATTATCAATAAACATTTTACATACTAGTACCATAAAAATTTCTTCATCTCTCGGTAAAAGAGAGAGAGAGAGAGAGAGAGAGAGAGAAGAGAGAGAGAGAGAGAGAGAGAGAGAGAGAGAGAGAGAGAGAGTGTTTTATCTCTCTGTTCTCTCAAAAATACTTATAACACTTCCAGCGAAAGAGAGGGAGGGAGTTACCACTATGACACATTATTATCTTGTGTGGCAAAAGAGAGAGAGAGAGAGAGAGAGAGAGAGAGAGAGAGAGAGAGAGATTTAGCCTTAATTAAAAGTGACATGGATAGATTAGTATTGTATTTCTTTAAAAGTACTATCACATAATATGAATTTTTTTGTAACTACAGTTATTATTATTTTTTTTTTTTGGGGTTTTTGGACTCTATCACAGTCCCTCCAATTCGACTGGGTGGTATTTATAGTGTGGGGTTCCGGGTTGCATCCTGCCTCCTTAGGAGTCCATCACTTTTCTTACTATGTGTGCCGTTTCTAGGATCACACTCTTCTGCATGAGTCCTGGAGCTACTTCAGCCTCTAGTTTTTCTAGATTCCCTTTCAGGGATCTTGGGATCGTGCCTAGTGCTCCTATGATTATGGGTACGATTTCCACTGGCATATCCCATATCCTTCTTATTTCTATTTTCAGATCTTGATACTATATTCCATTTTTTCCCTCTCTTTCTCTTCAACTCTGGTGTCCCATGGTATTGCGACATCAATGAGTGATACTTTCTTCTTGACTTTGTCAATCAACGTCACGTCTGGTCTGTTTTTGGCACGTATCACCCTATCCGTTCTGATACCATAGTCCCAGAGGATCTTTGCCTGATCGTTTTCTATCACTCCTTCAGGTTGGTGCTCGTACCACTTATTTACTGCAAGGTAGCTGATGTTTCTTGCACAGGCTCCAGTGGAGGGCTTTGCCACTGAATCATGCCTCTTTTTTGTACTGGTTCTGTGCAAGTGCCGGGCATTCACTTGCTATGTGGTTTATGGTTTCATTTTTCGTATTGCACTTCCTAATATAGGGATGAGAGATTTTATTTCCGTCTATCGTACTTTGAACATATCTGGTTCTTAGGGCCTGATCTTGTGCCGCTGTTATCATTCCTTCAGTTTTCCTTCTTTAGCTCTCCCCTCTGTAGCCATTGCCAATTGTCATCGCTGGCTAGTTCTTTAGTCTGTCTCATGTATTGTCCGTGCATTTGGTTTGTTGTGCCAGTCCTCTGTTCTTTCTGTCTCTCTGTCTGTATATTTCTGGGTCTTCGTCTACTTTTATTAGTCCTTCTTCCCATGCACTCTTTAGCCACTCGTCTTCACTGGTTTTCAGATATTGCCCCAGTGCTCTGTTTTCGATGTTGATGCAGTCCTCTATACTTAGTAGTCCTCTCCCTCCTTCCTTTCGTGTTATGTATAGTCTGTCCGTATTTGCTCTTGGGTGTAGTGCTTTGTGTATTGTCATTTGTTTCCTGGTTTTCTGATCTATGCTGCGGAGTTGTGCCTTCGTCCAATCCACTATTCCTGCGCTGTACTGATTACTGGCACTGCCCATGTTTGTTTATGGCTTTTTATCATATTTGCCTGGCGTTGAGTTTTTGACTTGAGTATTGCCTTGAGTCTCTGCATATTATTCTTTCCTGATCGTGTCCTTCATCTCTTGGTGTTTTATATCTCCTCCTTCCATTATTCCCAGGGTATTTATATCCTGTCTCATCTATTGTGTTTGATGTTGCTCCATCTGGTAGCTTTATCCCTCAGTTATCGTTACTTTGGCCTTTTGTATGTTGACTAAGGTGCATTTTTCTATTCCAAACTCCATCCTGATGTCCCCAGATACAATCCTTACAGTCTGGATTAGGGGTATCTATTTTCCTTGATGCTCTTACCATACAGCTTGATGTCGTCCATGAACATCAGATGGTTGATTCTGTTGCCTCTTTTCTGAGTTGGTACCCGGCATCCATCTTCTGTAGTACTTTTTGTCATGGGAATCATTGCTACTACGAAGAGTAGTGGGGACAGTGAGTCGCCCTGGAAGATCCCTCTCCTGATATTTAACCTCTGCTAGTCTTATTCCAGAGCTTGTAAGTATTGTATTCCAGTTGCGCATTGTATTTTTTGAGGAAGCTGATGGTATTTTCCTCTGCCCCATATATTTTCAGGCATTCTATTAGCCATGTGTGTGGTATCATGTCGAAGGCTTTCTTATAGTCTATCCATGCCATGCTTAGGTTGGTTTTCCTTCTCCTACTGTTCTTCATTACCATTTTGTCTATCAGGAGCTGGTCTTTTGTGCCCCTACACTTCCTTCTGCAGCCTTTCTGTTGGTGGGGATGGTGTTTGTCTCCTCTAGGTAATTGTATAGCCTTTCACGATGATACCTGTTTGTAACTTCCACATTATTGGTAGGCAGGTGATAGGCCTGTAGTTACTGGCTATATTTCCCTTACTCTTGTCTTTTTGTACTAAGGATGTTCTTCTGTGGTCATCCATTTGGTGCTTGGTGATTTGAGATACAATGCTGGAGTTGTTCAGCTATTCGTGGGTGTAGGGCCTTGAAGTTTTTTGAGCCAGTATCCATGGACTTCATCGGGACCTGGGGCTTTCCAGTTTGGCATTTTCTTTAGTTGGTGTCTGTCGTGATCTCTGTGAATCTTTGTTTTATTCTCCCTGTTTCTTCTTCCTTGACTTCCTGGAGCCATGTTGCATGTTTGTTGGTGTGATACCGGATTGCTCCATATGTTTTCCCAGAGTCTCTTACTTGGTTCGGCTTCAGGAATTTCTTTCTGGGTGGTTGTCTTCCCCTCTTAGTTGGCTGTATAGTCTTTTCTGGTTGGTGCCGAATAGTTTGTTCTGTTGGTATCCCTTATTCCTGTTCATGTACCGTTGGATCTTGTGTGCTTTGGCCTTAAGCCTCTGTTTTACATCTTCTATTGTGTTTTTGTTAGTCCCCCTCTCTTGTACTTTGTATTTCTCGTTGAGTTCCTCCCTTGTTTTCTTGCTTCTTAGCCTTTTTTCTGCCATCTCTTTCAGTTTACTCAAGTCAGATCTCATCACCATGATTTGCTTTTCCAGGCGCCTTTCCAAGGAGGTTGCTGTTTTGGTTTTCTGTTGGGTTGGTTGTGACGGTGGTGTTGTTGTTCGAATCCCCACCCCATCAGTTCTGCTACTAATCTTGCTCCTGCATATGTCAAGTTATTTGTTTCTGTGATACTGGTGGTGTGTATTAGGCCCATTATTTCATTGACCTCACTTGTTTTCTCCCTAATTTCTTGGTGTTGTAGCTTTCATGAGGGGATCTTTGTTCTCTCTGTATTGGCTCCATCCATTGTCCTTATCTTTTCTACCCATTCCGTCCTCTCTGTTACTTCGTCGGTGTTTTCTTCGTGTGTCGTTGTTTGATACCTCATCCTCCCTTTCGTCTTCTGTGGCATCGTCTCTCAGTTTCGTCTTCGTGTAATTCGTTGTCGTGTGACATTTTTCCCTTTCCATTTTCTTCCGTTCTTTCTTTTCTGCTGGGGAGAGCCAGTTCTTTTTCTTTATGTTCCTTACTTGGTCTGCCAGCCTCTGCTCTGTTTGGGGGGTGTTATTCTTCTCATTCCAGATTGTTTGACCAATCTTCTTCTATATCCTCTCTCCGTCGGGTTGCTTCTAATGTAGCATCTCCATATTTCCTTATTTTCTTCTCTTGTCCATTTCTTCCTTTTTGCCTCTGTACTCCAATCTCAGGCTGTTTGATTACTGTCGTTGTGGTGATCAGTTGCTGGATGACGACCTCCAAGTACCTGACCGTCTTCCCCTACAATTGGGTTGAATACCTGGTTGCCGGACGAAGCTCCTCTGTTGCCAGAGGTTCCATTTACGTCGTTGTCGTTTATTTCCTTCATTTCTTTCCATCATTGCTGAGTTTTTTGCTATTTAACCCATAGCTGGACCCTACCCCATCAGGATAGGTACTCATTTACAGCTGAGTAGACTGAGGAAATTATGGTAAAGATCCTTTCCCAAGGAATCAACGCCGATGGAGAGCGGTCACCCATCCAACGACTGACCAGCCCCAATGTTGCTTAACTTGACTTATTTGAAAAGTATTAAAACATATAGTACAAGTACTATAAAAAAAAAATCTTGAGTCCTCAGCAAATGAGAGAGAGAAGAGGAGAGAGAGAGAGAGAGAGAGAGAGAGAGAGAGAGAGAGAGAGAGAGGAGGGGGGGGAAATTTCATGAGCACTTGATGGCAGCACAACAGCTCTTCCCCCTCCTTGCACAGAACTTGATATATCTGACAGTTTTAGTACCTGGAGTTAGAAAAAGAAGACTGGGATTTCCTTCATTCTTCCATAATTTTTTAAATTTATAAGCTAAAATCTTAATAATTCACTATGGTGTTTTCTTTAATGAATTGATATTATTGCTGTATAAATTAATATTAATATTTTGAAAATAGTAAATCTTTATTTTATTTCATACAAAAACACTACATCTTTGTAGTAGAGAGAGAGAGAGAGAGAGAGAATTATTATTTTTATTATGTGATATCATTTAAACTTATTAAACTTACTAATACAGTATTAATCAAAATTAATATTTGAAAATTAGTAAATCATTTTTGTATCATAAAAATGTATTTAGTCATGAAAATAAACATCAAAATACACTAATTAGTGATTATTTTCGTCGGAAAATAGGTGAGTCCGTCCGCGAATAATCTCTAGATAGGTTCCAAAGAAAAATCCGCGAATCCGGAGAACGCGAATACGGGGGGGACCACTGTACTGCTACAGGCAGTCCCCGGGTTACAACGGGGGTTCCATTCTTGAGACGCGTCGTAAGCCGGAACATCGTAAAAAATCCTAAGAAAACCTTACTTTTAATGCTTTGGGTGCATTCAAAACTATGTAAACTGCATTCTTATTGCATTTTTCATAAAAAAAAATTTAAATATTGATTATTTTGCATTTTTGGTGTCATATTTCATCTGCCAGATCAGCGTTTGTAGGCGTCGTAACCTTGGAACGTCATAAGCCGAGACTGTCGTAACCCAGGGACTGTTTGTATAATAAAACTAATGACAGTAGTGTATTTAGTTTTGTATTTTTTTATGATCAGGAATGAGGTAGTAATGCTTTCTATTAAGATTTTGTTTTGATTTCAGAGAAAAAGCATAAAAAGAAGAAGGTATCATCATCAGATGGTGACTCAGATACAGAGAAGAAGAAAAAGAAAAAGAAGAAAGAGAAGAAACAGAAGAAGCATAAGAAATCCAAGAGGTATGAATTGAACGTCTCTTTCACTTGTTGACCAAACTGTTCAATGGACATGCAAGGACTAGTATGTATTTTTCAGAGATTGGTATGCTTGTGGTTCCAGCAAAGCCTTGGACATTCAGAAAAAGCTGTATCCCCTTGCAAGGTATTCAAGTCTAAGTTTATGTTTGCTTTCACGGGATGTTTTTTGCTCTTTTACTGCTCCTTGTTTATGCAACTATGAAGAGTTGTTTAGCTACTTTAATAACTGTAATATTGGTGTATTCTGGCTCCTTTCCTGTTTTTCTTTTCAAGAATTATGCCCACATTAGGTATGTAAATGTGACAGTTGGGCAGGTCTGTATTTCTACATAGGAACTCATGTTTTTACATTTTTTGTTAAAGCATTCTTTACTGTCTGCCCCTGTAACATTTTATTGACCCTAAGGACACGTTTGTTTTATCATAAACCCATTACCATTACTTGACTATAGCCTGTTGTGTCATGTACAGTGCTGCTCCCGGAATTGTGAATTTTAGGCTCATTCCCTTTATTTTATCCAGTTTTTTCATCTGAAAACCATATTAATTTTTAGGAGTTGTGATCGCACTTTAATGGAAGTGTAAATCCAAATATATTATAAGGAAA
>NC_061108.1:38545331-38642831 GCF_015104395.2 Macrobrachium nipponense
TATATATACACACACACACACACACACACACACACACACACACACACACACACACACAGTGCCCTCCCCCCGTATTCACGTTCTCCGGATTCGCTGATTTCTATCTGGACCTTATCTACCCATTATTTACAGGAAATTCGCCTATTCGCGGGATTTTTCCGAAGGTAAATACTAATCCAAAATTAGTCTATTTTGATGTTATTTAGACTAAATACATTTTTATGATACAAAAATGATTTACTAATTTTAAAAGATTAATATTGATGAATACTGTATTAGTAAGTTTAATAAGATTAAATGATATCAGATAATGACAATAATAATTCTCTCTCTTTCTTACAGAGATGTATGTTTTTTGTATGATAAATAAATGATTTACTAATTTTCAAATAATATGAATGTAAAGAGCAATCTATTCATTAAAGAAAATACTATAGTGAATTAGTAAGAGTTTAGTTTAGAAATTAAAAAATTATGAAAGAATAAAGGAAATCCCAGTCTTCAAGCATCATTCTTTCAAACTCCAGGTACCAAACTGAGGTCCAACAGCTGTCAAATATATCACGTAATGTGACTGGAGGGGAGGGAGTGTGTTTCTCTCTCTCTCTCTCTCTCTCTCTCTCTCTCTCTCTCTCTCTCTCTCTCTCTCTCTCTCTCTCTCCTGAGATTTTTTATAGTATTTGAGATTTTTTATAGTACATGTATATATAATATGTTTATTAAAATTTTCAAGTTATAATAATAATTGTAATTACAAAAATCATTTGTGATAGTATTTTACAGAAATACTACAATAATCTCCATTTCATTCTTTCAAAATAAGGATAACTCTCTCTCTCTCTCTCTCTCTCTCTCTCTCTCTCTCTCTCTCTCTCTCTCTCTCTCTCTCTCTCTCTCTCTCTCTCTCTCTCTCTCTCATGCTTGTATGGTTTTTGTATGATAAATAAACTATTTACTAATGTTCAAATATTAATGAAAACAGCAATAATATAAATTCATTAACGAAAATACTAAATAGAATTAGTAAGGTTTTAGTTTATAAATAAAAAAAATTATGTAAGAATGAAGGAAATCCCAGTCTTCCTGCATCTTTCTTTCGAACTCCAGGTACCAAACTGAGGACCAAAAGCTGTCAAGTATATCAAGTAATATGTGACAGGAGGGGAGGGAGTCTCTCTCTCTCTCTCTCTCTCTCTCTCTCTCTCTCTCTCTCTCTCTACTGAGATGAGAGATTTTTATGGTACATGTATGTATAATGTTTATTAATATTTTCAAATAATAATAATAATATAACTGTACTTACAAAAATTGTGATAGTATTTTAAAGAAATACTACAATAACCTTTCCATTTCACTCTCAAATACAGAAAACTCTCTCTCTCTCTCTCTCTCTCCTCATATGGAGATGAGAGAATTTCTATTGTACATGTGTATTATGTTTATTAATATTTTCACACAATAATAATAACCCTCTTATGCCGAAGCCCTAAAAATCAAAACCTCTCCCGTATGCTGGGGCCGGTTTGGAGTGAGCGCGGAAGTGGAAAAAAATAATTTGTTCAAAAAATCACAGCGCGCTTAGTTTTGAAGATTAAGAGTTCATTTTGGCTCTTTTTTTTTTTCATTGCCTGAAGTTTAGTATGCAACCATCATAAATGAAAAATAATATCATTATCATATGTAAATAATGCGATATATGGTAGCGAAAAAAAAAAATCATACATAATTGTATTCAAATCACGCTGTGCAAAAAACGGTCAAAGCTAATGAGTTACTTTTTTTTCGTTGTATTGTTCACTAAATTGCAATCATTTTGATATATAATACATTGTAAAACAATAAAAGCAACACCGGAAAAATATTATCACAAAATGATGTACGAATTCGTAACGCTTTGCAGGACGTAAAAAAATGTTTTTTCCAAAAAATTCACCGTAAATCTAAATATTGTTCTAGAGACTTCCAATTTGTTTCAAAATGAAGACAAATGATGAATATTATGATACTGTAAGAGTTTTAGATTAGAATTGCAGATTTCGACCATTTCGGACGAGTTAAAGTTGACCGAATGTCGAAATTTTTATGTATATTTTTTTATATGCACATATTTCGGAGATGGGAAAAGCTATAATCTTCAATTATTTTTTTATTGTATTCTTCATGAATTTGCGCACATTTTGATTTATGAAACTATAAAAAGGCTAATATGAAAAGGAGCAAATATTAGGTTAATGCGATGTACGCATTTCGGAGACTTGCGGTCGCGAATCGGTACGCGGAGGGAAGTTAAATATATTTTTTCAAAAATTCACCATAAATCACAATATTGTTCTAGAGACTTCAAAATTTGTTTCAAAATGAAGATAAATGACTGAATATTACTAAGCCGTAAGAGTTTTTAGCTTACAATTGCGTTTTTCAACTATTTCGGTAGAGTCAAATTTGGGACACGAACGTGGTTTTTTTTCTATTTATCGTAATTTATATGCAAATATTTTGAAAAAAGAGAAAAGCTACAACCTTCAATCATTTTTAGTTGTATTCTACATGAAATTGTGCACATTTTCATATATAAAACTTTATGTAACAGCTAATTTTAATTGGTGCAAACATTTCGACAATCGCACAAAAAAAAATTCCTGATTTTTTCGGAAGAGTTACCGCGCGGACGTAAGCAAAATGTGTGTTTTTTTTTCATAAATTCACCATAAATCGAAATATTGTGCTAGAGACTTCCAAGTTGTTGCAAAATGAAGGTAAATGATTGAATATAACTAGAATATAAGAGTTTTAGCTTATTACCATTGCGTTTTTCGACCATTTCGGTAGAGTGAAAGTTGACCGAAAGTTGAAATTTTTGCACTTAACGTTATTTATATGAAAAATATTCCAAAAACTGATAAAAGCAGCTACAACCATGGGTTGTTTTTTTAGTTGTATTGTGCATGAAATTTGCGCACATTTCCATATATAAAACTTTATGTAACGGCAAATTAAATGGTGCAAACATTAGAACAATCGCATGAAAAATTTATCAGAAGAGTTACCGTGTGAATGTAAGGAAAAAGTTTTTTTCATAAATTCACCATAAATTGAAATATTGTGCTAGAGACGTCCAATTTGTTGCAAAATGAAGGCAAATGATTGAATATTACTATAATATAAGAGTTTTTAGCTTACAATTGTGTTTCTCGACCATTTCGGTAGAGTCAAAGTTGACCAAAGGTTGAAATTTTTGCACTTATCGTTATTTATATGGAAATATTTCAAAACTGATTAAAGCTACAATCATGAGTAATTTTTTGTTGTATTTTAGATGAAATTGCGCATATTTTCATATAT
Organism: Macrobrachium nipponense; assembly: GCF_015104395.2. Taxonomy (NCBI): domain Eukaryota; kingdom Metazoa; phylum Arthropoda; class Malacostraca; order Decapoda; family Palaemonidae; genus Macrobrachium; species Macrobrachium nipponense. The sequence continues at coordinate 38,548,674 of NC_061108.1, forward strand.
AATACTTCATGTAAAGGATAATTTTAAATGTGCAAAAATTATGTCAAAGTGACGAAATAATTTTGAGATGTGTCACTGATACTTTTTAGTGCAATAGCAAAAGAAAGTTCGTGCTTGCGCGCCTGCGTAGCGATTGTAAACAAAACAACGCCTTGATCCGTGAACTCCCAGCATCCAACCAAGGCGCGTGATTCAAAAGTTTTCGGATGGTAGGCCTATAAGTATTTTTCCGCGAATTAAAAAAAAAAACTTTTTTTGAGTCGACGTTATGATACGTCCATTCGGCATACGGGAGACATTTTGACTCGACGTTTAATACGTCCATTTGGCGTAAGAGGGATAATAATATATGTTTTAGGGCTGTTGCCTTGTATAATAAGGCGCCCTATGAGGTAATGTTAGACTTGCGATAATCTTACGCTAAGTCGGTTGGTATTGCACTTCCATATTCAATGGAGTGTCTTGGGGTTTGTAGGATCACTTACGAAGTCGGTATATCTTCTTGTTTATGACGACGATGTGTTTAAACTCATGATGATTCGGTGAGGAGGTTTCTTGTAGAAAAACACGAAGTATAAAAATATATATATTCTTCTGAGTTTACATGGTGAAGATCAGGTATGATTGTACAAGTCTTCTAATGACGATAGCTTGATCGCTTCTGCCAATGATGATGGCTAATTCTATTCATCTCTACATGATAAAGCTTAGGTAAAGAGGTACAGGTTCTTCTAATGACGATAGCTAACTCTCTTCTGCCTTACTACCATCTCTGTTACAAGTTATGAAGGAAGCAGATAGTAGCTCGACATATGAACATACAATCAGATGACATAATACATACGAACACACAATCAAAATGAGACACGCTACAGATCACGTAGGCTGTTTGAATTATAGGTCTCGGTGGGTAGTTGTCTCAAGCAGGGAGCTTGGACTAGAGTTTATAAACAAATGAATGACTACAGGTGACGGCATGTTATCTTAGCTACTTTTATTGTATAACGTCATCTTTAGCGTCTCTAGTCTGATCACATTCCTGCAAGCAATCTGGTTGACCTCTTTAGTTTTAGTCTTTTATATATGGACTAACATTCCATATTTTTATTATGTAAACACTTACATTAGCTCGGTCAGCTACCAAAACCAACTACTGAATATTACTCAAACTTGATTTGCATTTGACTTATAGGAGTGTGATACAGACACCATGTGAATATATATATATATATATATATATATATATATATATATATATATATATATAATATATATATATAATAAGTAAATAAAAATTCATGGTGTATATGAATTGATTCAAGTAATAAAAATATTAAAACAATGATATTGGTAATAATAGTGATCAACATGATATATAATGATACAGTTTTTCACTTCATCTCATTAAGATACATATGCTACAGAAAATACTAATGTACTCTGATAATTGCATAGAATGAAGATTAACATGATAAAAATCATATTTTAACTGATAAAAAATTTCATATATGAATTGATAAAATTATTAATGTTTATGCTGATTGATTCGTTGATTTTTATGCTAACTGTTATATATCTGATTCATTAATCCATATACTAACTCATATATAACTGCAGATATTGGTAAGATAAAAGGTAACAGATTGATTATAGGCTACTGATTTGCTTATACATATGTATATTGGATTCATACAATTATGATTAATATATGTGCACTTTAAATAGTCCTATTGCGTACACGCAAAGATATATTTAGATTCTGTTATTTATGATCATTTTATATATATGATACATGATACTTTATATATATAGGATACATGACTGAGGTTATACTACCACACATTTAACTAGCATTCGAACAACTTTTCGTCCATTACACAGTTCCAGACAACCACCTATAGCCAAATGAAAGGCCATTTCACATGGTTAAAACAAGGGGAAAATTTGCCTGGCCGGGGTCCAACGTTTCTATTTTGCGCTCACACTTGTTCTCTGCATCCTAAGCTACACGATTACGTTCGCGATGAATAAAATCATCCCCAGCACGAGTCCTTCGCCAGCAAAGTAGAGTTGAATATCCTTCGGGTCGTAATTTGTCGGAAGTATGTCCCTTTTGTAGTCGATTTCCGACAGCCGCCGGAGCGTTCCGCATTAAAACGAGATTAACGACGAGATACGGTGTCGGTCGAAGTCCATGATGGTGCTTATTCCTTTCACATTGTAGGCGGTTGTTACTCGACTGCCGTCGTCCGCAGCGACGAACGATTTTTTGAAGTTGCGATGTGAAACTCTCGTACTGCAGGATACTGTAACAGGTTCCATTAATCAGCCTGCAAGTGAAATTATACTTGTCACAAGGGCAAAGTAAATTCAGACAAACATCCAAATACAGGGGAGGGGAGAGAGCCATTTAGACCAGACTTAACCCACATGAATTCGCTGATATTTTGGAATTCAAAAGAGTCAGCTGTACAAACTTTTTTATCCATGGCATTAACAATGAGTGAACCTATCCAGGTCTATGATGACTGTAAAAATATCCATAATTATAAAAAATAACAGATATCAATACGAATCCCAAAGAAAATTCTATATTACTGGTAGTAAATTACTAGACAAAGAAGTGGAAAACGGAGCTATTTGTAAGATTGCCAGGCAACATAAGAGTCAAAGAGAAGATTAATCATGATTCTGTATTTCTCTATGCTAACTGAAATTAAGTTGTGATAAAATCTGATCCTATGTGCCCTAACAAAAGTTTCATATTCATTTTCTCGCGCGCATCCTCTGAGGTTCATTTTTAAACTTTGTTAATAGGCTAGAGATGCAACGAAAGAATCACTATGTAACTAATTTCTATATAAACTTTGGGTTTTTTCAAGAAAATGTGACATTTTCCCATGAATGTGATTTACTTGGATTGTAATAAGCTAATGTTGCAAGTAAATTTTTCATATCCATGACTTGATACTTCTAAATGTCTATGAGGTTCAGAAAAATTAATTCATTTTGTTGTTATAGAAATTCTATTTGCTTATTTTGTTTATTAATTTTAAACGATTGCAAGTCCTAACTAAAATTGCATTGCACACACGGATAAGAATAGGTTATGTGGTATGTCATGTGACCTATGAACCACATGTGAAGTTCATGAGCTAAGCATTCCTTTCTCCAGTCAATCTGCTTCGCAAGCGGTTTATTGAGGTTATAAAGACACTGATTAGTCTGCAAATGCGACAGGCATCTTCTAGACTGATGACGTCGTCACCAGCTTAAGCGTACTCTACTTGCTGTAAAAGAAACGACTTTGTATAAATTTTTTTTTGTTTTTTGTTTTTTTAATAGTCGACCCACACGAAAAGAATGTCGGAAAAAAAACAAGTACCAAAATTGAACAATATATTAGTTTCATGTTGGATATCTGCATGATTGTAAATAATGTAATACTGTTAAATTAGGTATTCCTTATTCAAACTAATGAAAGGGTTTCCATAAAAATTTTATATATACTGTATAAGATTATTCGCATAGATATACATTTTGACTTCTAGACTCCTGACTTTAAAATCTCTTTTATTTTATATTATTTTTTTTATTTTATTATTATTTTTTTTTTTTCATTGACTACGAATATCAAATCACCGGGACAGACAATATGTCAGTAGGTTTTGATGTGTTTGAACTTTTAGCTTATTTGTCATTACTAAAAGCGTTAAGTTAGAGTTCAAATCTTTACGCATATATATTTGGATATTTAATTAACTATGGTTTTGTACGTTTTGCTTATTGATTTTATCGTGATTCCTTTTTTATTATAATTTGTAACCCTTCCGACTTCTTACGGAGTGTTATTATATTGACTCCACTTGTATCCATATTTATTTTATTTTTTTGTATATTTATTTATATATATTTTTTTTATATATATTTTGATAAATTAATGGTTGGCTTGAATATTTGGAAAAGTGTTCTAGCAGCCTACCAGTATAAGGCTACTTGCGGCATCAATTCTATAGATACAAGATATAAATGATAAAGGTATTCAAAACCGCGAGAACCGCTATAATCCAGTTCGGATCCAACATCACGAGTTGTAACTCGTAAGACATTGACACTTTCTTTATTTATCTCTATTCTACCAAAATCGATTTGATGGGTGATGATGGATAATTATTGGTTTTCTTAATGGATAGGAATTCACACAACGCGTTATGGAGATTATTATTGATTTACAACCACCCGAGTCACAGATTATTGTGTTGAATTCCATATTACTGATTTAGCACTCATAAATATTCCTAAACGCACTCAATTGCGGTGTTTGTTTTTAGTGCTATTAATTCTATATAACGTCAAGGACTATTAACACTAAGAAGTGTTTATTCCCTCTGTCAGACTCGTAATTCTGTTAATAATTCTACGTATATTCTTTCAAGGATTGATTTGGCACAGGATAGGCCCCTAAACTGACAGGTGTCTTAGTGTATCCCTTGTTTTCATGACACGTGTTACAATTAGTTGTGCTTTTTATATCTGTAAGCATTGTAGGCCAGTAAAATAGTGATTTGGCTTTCTGTGACATAGTAGGGAACCCATGGATGACGGAATGCAACCAGTTTTAGGACGATTGGTATGAAAGAGATTATTACTACTACCTGGTCGTTAGTCACCTGCTGTGTTCTTAGGTTTTTCCTCGTCACGGACCTACATATAATACTACATTTGATTACATAATTCTGATACACATACTTTAAATATACTTTTGCTTTAGGGTTTCTGCTCGAAGTGTTTATTGTTTTTTGCTTAGCTGCTGACCCTGTTTCCGTTCGAAGTGTTTTATTGCTGCTGACTCTGTTTCCGTTCGAAGTGTTTATGTTTGGGTTATGTCTGTTGACTATTGCTTTGTTCAGTTTGTAACAGTTCTGCGCTCCAACCCAGATATTCAATGCTCACGATCTCTTGGGTTAATAAGGAATTTTCTTGTTTAGATACGGTTTTAACAATAGGCACAGATGTTTCTATATCTTTTAGTCCAATTAATGGTTCTTTGCTGCATGGTGCGGAGTTGCGGGATAATGCGTCAGCTATGATAATTGCTTTCCCAGGTAGATATCTTATCTTGGCTCCAAAGACCCGAATGATCATTTGTCACCGAGTGTTCTTTTGGATTTGTGATTAAAGCCTTTGAAAAACTCGGTAAGTGACTCATGGTCAGTAAGGATTTTATCAGGATAGCCGTAGATTATGAACTTAAAATGTACTAGTGAGTTAAAGATACCCAGCCCTTCCTTGCCTATTACTGATATTTACTTTCAGAGGGCTTTAGTTGCATGAATAAAAAGCTATAGGAAAGAAACTGTTTATTCAATTTATTACTGGAAGTAGTTACCCCTCTTACCCCTTGGTCTGAGGAGGCGTTTGTTGGCAATAAAAAAAAAATTCCTTATTTAAATCAGGATTTTTAAGTTAGGTGAGCTGCATTATTCGCTTTAAGATTATCGAACGCCTGTTGATGCTTTTCAGACCATAATAAATCTACGCCCTTCTTCGTATGACCTGTTAAAAGAGCTGTCATGATTGAAGAGTTACATATTTACATACGATTGTAATACCCACTACAGAGCAAAAGTGCTGTATCCCCATTTTCCCCCCTTTTACGTAATAGGTACCGGAAGTTATGAATAGCTGACACCTTACCATGGACTACTTTAAGACCTTGACTAGACACATAAAACCTAGATAAACATGTTTCGGTTTTTTTAAAAAAACTCGCATTTAGATATTTTACTCTGAGATTATTTGTCTTTGTCTCTGTAGCACTAGCTCTAGCTTTATGTGAATGTACTTCTAAGGTATTTAGAAAAGATTATAAGACCAACCATATAAGCATGTAGGGTATCCCTAAAAGTCTCCAAACACTATATTATAAATTGGGGCGCAACGTAAGCCGGATGCGTACGTAAAATTGATAATGTCCCCTGAGTGCTGAAGACGGTATATGAGGTACAATCACTTAGGTAATGGTATCAGGTAAAAGCTTTTAAGTAAGTCCAAGCTGGTGAAAAATTTATTCTAACCTTGTTTAAGCGACAGAAATCTACGCAGATACGCCAAGTCCGATCTTTTATGGCATGACGTTTTTGAGGGAAAAATTATATGGGCTTATTTGATTTCCTAATGACTCCTATTACTAACATTTTTCAACTGCGTCATTTACCTCTATTTTGAAATTTCAGTGAGAGTCTATAAACGAAGGTACGTATATAGCTTTATTTTTGTCCTTAGACCGTATTTTGCGTTAAATTACATCCGTTTTCCCAGAGATCACTCGCTAGTGGAGAACTGCCTGGTATTCAGATAATAGAAAAAAAAATTTTCTGCTGAATCACCTCTGCTTGAATGACTTTACGGATATTACTTTAGATAGATTATCAGAGAGATTCATCTACGACTGATTGGGCGTGATTAAAAATTAGCAACAATAAAAAAAATGCAATATTATATGTATAGGTTTTTGTGGATACTATATTAACTTGTTGCTGCGAGTCAACCGTGTTTAGGGCTTTGTTCGCGGAAATCGTTATATTTCAGATATCGGGAAGGATTAAAATTTCATTTCCCAGCAAAGTCTTTTTACACGCACTAAGACATTCGAGGGTGCATGCTTTTTGAGATTTTGCGTGCAAAACTACGACTGCGGTTGTGGGGAGAATTCTGTTGGATCATTTGAACAATGTTACGATTTATGAGACAAATGTATAGTTTCCTTTTATATAAGTTATTATTTGATTAACTGTCTCATTTTTGTTCAAACGATTTTAATATGTTTGAAGGTTTATAGGATTTTCCTTTGATAAACAACGCCTTATTTAGCAGGATGTAGATAATAGTTTGTATACCCCTAGATGGATCTTACAATTACACTGGATACAGATCAATGTTTTTTATAAACTATAGAGGTATCTGTAAGCGCTCGCTTATCCGGACTTCTCATTAGGGAAGTACGAACAACAGACGGTGAGTCCGTAATACAGGATATTATGTGTACTAAAATAATAAAACAAGATATTCTAATTTTACGGCGCGTACAGTCGGGCTTTATCCACCACTACTTATAATAACTTACGTATTAAAAAAAAATGAAAACCTGCTCTGATTTACTTGATACGGTCATGTGATGCATAGGGAAATTCCTTTTTAATTTTTCAACGTCGCTCTCCCTTTCCGCTGAAGTCGCTTAAATGGAATGTGCTTTGCTTTGAAAACTCGGCAGATTTAACTGACCCTGACCGTCTGACTGGATGACATAGTAACCAAGTCGGAGACTCTCTCTCAAACATGTTTTGTTAAAGATGATGGCAGCATCAGTGGAATTTATTTTATATATGGTCTTTTCAATTCTTCTTCTTATTCTCTTCTCATCAGGGCTGATATTTGCTAATAGCTGGCCGATGTTCATATCTTGGTCAAAGAAATGTTTTCTAAAAATGCTAATTTATTGATATGATAACAAAAGTTGTTAACAAATCTTAGTCTAAGGGCGTAACGGAATTCCAACGTTTCCAACCGTATCATCTGTTCATTTTCAAGGAAAGGTGAGTGTGAACTGATTGGAATGGGGTCATTTGGCGGTATTTATTGTGTCCCAGGTACTCTGTCTGATGAGCGCTACGTTTTCATTAGCTGAACAGAGGATTTAGTCCCTGAGTCAAGCCGTCTTGCAGAGGTGGAAGCTTGCACTGCTCTTCGCGTACAGATGCTGGAGACTGGGAGCGTAGTATTGGGCAGGGACACCTGATCGGTCCATTCGATCAGCTCTATGGTGCCGGCGGGCGCCGCCCTATGCGCCACCGTCGGGAGGAGTGAAGTCTCTTGAGTGGTGTTGAGGCTGGGTCTCTTCTTCCAGATGTGTAGGGCCTCTAAGAGGCGGAGGCGACGGTGGTCTGCCGCCTTATCGATAATACTGATATTAGGAATAATGTCCTTCTGAGTTATACTGGTATTGTGGACGTTCTTTGCATGGTTATGAATGACGCCTTCCTGAGCATGACAGGATATCCTCTTGGAAAATCGCATCGTTGTCATACCAATGAAGGCGGCGGGGCATTCCCGGACAGGGCATTTGTATTGGTAGACAATGTTAGTTTTCTTGAGAGGGTCCTGCATCACGGGGGCTGGATTGTTTTTCATAATCAGGCCACTGGTCTTCTTGCTTTTATAGTAAATGATCAATTTCACTTTTTTCGCAGGGTCCGGGGGGGAGACATTCCTTTCGATGATGTATGAAGGGCTCGTTCGTCCTCTTTGTATTTCTTGTGAAATACTCCCTTGTAGAAGAGAGTGACGTCTTCAAGGGCGGCGGGGTGAGGCTCTTGCTGGTACCACTTATCGATGTTTCTGCAAATGGCTTTTTTGATGTCCCGGTTGGAATACCCGTTGTTAATTTAAACTTGGGCAACACGTTCTAATTCAGCGTGTGTGTCCTTCCACGAAGAGCAGTGTGAGAGAGTTCTCTTGATGAAGGCGCTGATTGCAGTGCGTTTGTATCTCTCTGGACACTCGCTTTCGCAATTCAGGCACATGCCCAGGTTCGTGGGTTTTGTATACACTTGTGTTACGAAGCGTTCTTCTTCTTGCCCGATGAGGACGTCAAGGAAGGGGAGGCGACGGTCACGGCAATGCTCGATGGTGAAGTTGAGTCTGCTGTGGTCGTGGAAGGCTTGTCGCAGGCGCTCTATTTCTTAAGCCTACGTAAGGCCCCGACACAATTATATATAAATGTATATATGAAGATAAAAGGCCATTAAACACTTTTTTTAATGTTGCAACCACATATTTCAAGCACTTCCTTCTGTGCTCCTGATCACTGGTAGAATATGGACATAGGTGTCTTACCAGAGTATATATACAAAAGCATCTGTAAGTATGGCAGTAAATCTCTGTTGGTGACCCAGGAAGGGTGGAAATTAAACTATTCCCTGGTGATTTCTGGCCTCATTAACTCCCGTCTGGCAACTCGTCTAGTGTTCTTGGACACCTGCTTTAGGAGCGGCCTAAGGATTAGTTCGTCGATGTCGTCTGATCTCCAATGTCCTCACAGGTTCATATTGTTGGTTTTGATTGATGAAGCAGATTCCAGTTCAATTGGTGGCAGCAGATTCCAGCATTCTCCTATTGTGCGGACAACTACTTTTGAAAATCAGCTCCACCCCACTCCAGTTTATAGTATGGCCTTTGTCCCTAGTATGTAGGAAAATTCCCGAGTTCTCTGATGCATATCGCACTGATCTTTTGTGTTCTGCTAATCTTTGCGAGATAAATCTACTGGTTTCCCCAACGTAAATCTCATCACAATTGCTACATGGTATCTTGTAAACTCTGGTTTCTTCTCCTCTTTTAATTAGGTACGTATGTGTTAATGAGCGAACTCCCGATGGATTTGTGATAATGGAAAATAATGGGATTATTAGATCTGAGGTGTTCCGTGCCTTTTTTATTTTATTGCTGAAGTCTATTTGTCTATTGTCTATTGTGAGTGGGACCTCTCACAATAGACAAATAGACTTCAGCAATAAAATAAAAATTCCATACGATGAAAACATCCAAAAAGCCACGGAACACCTCAGATCAAATAATCCCTTTATTTTCCATTATCCCAAATCCACCGGGAGTTCGTTCATTAATGTATACCTAAATGAAAGAGGAGAAGCAGCTGGAGTTCATAATACCATGTAGCAATTGTGATGAGATTTATGTTGGGGAAACTGGTAGATACCTCTCGCAAAGATCAGCTGAACACAAAAGACCAGTGCGATATGCATCAGAGAACTTGGTGATTTTCCTACATATTAAGGACAAAAAGTGGGGCGGAGCTGATTTTCAAAAGTAGTAGTCCATACAAAAGGAGAATGCTGGAATCTGCAATCATCAATCAAACCAACAGTATGAACCTGTCAGGAGGATATTGGAAATCAGACAACATCGACGAACTAATCCTTAAACCACTCCCCAAGCAGGTGTCCAAGAACATCCGAGACCACTGGACAAGGCGCTAGACAGAAGTTAATGAGGCCAGAAATCACCAGGGAATAGTTTAATTTCCACCCTTCCTGGGTCACCAACAGAGACTTACTGCCATACCTACATATGTTTTTGTATATATACTCTTGTGAGACATCCTATGTCCATATTTTACTAGTGGTCAGGAGCACAGAAGGAAGTATATAAAACCTTCATGATCAACTAGTAAAACATATCAGAGACACAACAGAGTTGTTGTTCTGTGAAAATTACTATATCGTAACCTTGGAGGAAAGTACTGGTACAATCAGTATGTACTATGTTATGTAATTATAGCACATACAGTTAATGTACTTTCAGAAGATGTGATCCCATTTGCACTTTTTAAAGATGATACCCCTCCAGAGTTTTACCTCACATCGTCACATGACATACGTATTTCTCTCTCTCTCTCTCTCTCTCTCTCTCTCTCTCTCTCTCTCTCTCTCTCTCTCTCTCTCTCTCTCTCTCTCATGGTTAACCCTCACACTAGTACATGATTTTCAATTGATTGAATTTTACCTTCACCCTCTGCAAACATTATGTATGTACAGACATGTTTTCTTTATTTCATTGAATTGTGTACCTACCTTCGCTATAACACACTTATGAAGTTTACCTAGTGACACAAAAAAAAAACTTTCTTTTACTTTGAGGGAAAAAGAAAATGGCATCCCATGAATTAGGGTTAACGTTAGTACACATACGAAAATGGATATGTATGTACATAGTAGTTTCTGTAACTATTTTTACAGGACCAGTTATGTCTTTTTTAAGGGTAATGTATTAAACTAAATTTTAAAAATTAGTTTAATACTTAGGGAGCATGATTAGGTTTATATTTAGTACGTATTAGCATTTTTAGACTGTGTCAAAATTACATGAAACTTCCCCTTACACCGGGGGGAGGTCTGGAACCTAACCTCACATAAGTTCTGGGTATTACTGTATGAATTATATTACACAAACAAACACCACATACCCAGCTCGCTTCCATACCCTAACAAAGGGCAAAAATATTTATCCAAGCTAAACGGTATCACCACAGCCTCACAAAGTTCATCATGTTGCTTGGCATACACGAGGGGGTGGTATTAAATGAGATGGATTAATTTAGACATCCCTGGTTTTTGGTATATTTCTGAGACTGAAGTTATTTACAGAATAGGAGGGATGTTCACTCTTTGACCTGCGCTTCTAATCTGAATCTGATTGACAAACACGCCTCACACTCCTGCTCAATTCTCACATGAACACATAAACAGAAAAATATATTTGATTCAAGACTTTTTGAACAATGATTATATTAATTTATGTCTTGAAAATTACTAAAGAGTCACATTAGACTTGATAGAAATAATTATCTTCATTTAGATAAGGATAAATATAAACATAAATATAAACAATGTTAACCGACAACGTCTATCACATGATTGACGTCAGTTTGTTGTTTAGGCTATCGCGCCTGCTGACACGATGACAACCTCAGTACATAACTCACAACAATGCACTGTGACCACCACTTCACTCCTCTGCTTCTCTTTCTCCCTTCTTATATGTAATATAACATTACAGATTTACTTCACTGCATTAGTTGATAGTTATAAATTCACAGGACACACTACCAAAGTCTTTCCCAAACCCAGATCTGTTTACAAGCAGCAATGCAAAATCCATCCTTCTCACAGGTGGGGAGGTAGCAACAGACATGGAACCGTTCTCAAAGCCCGCAGTGGGTCCAGTTCGCAGCTTTCAAGCATCTTTCACTCAACAATCACACTACGTACTAATAACAGTGCAAATTTCACATGCATACTCCAAAACATATGACATTTCACAAATAAACAAGCTATCAAACTCATTCATTGTACAAATAATACAATAAAATAATGACAAAAAAAAGCTTCATTGTTAAATGGCTAAATTACCACCAATTTTTCTATGGATACTAAATTATCTCAGGAATTTACTTTCAAATTATTAAAAGTTACTTAATTAAGTGGGAGAGACCTTGCAGGATCTTACACCGCCCCCTTTTAAGTCAGGCACTTAATCACATAGAAAATCCTGAGGCACACTGAGCTCACCCTCGAGGAAAATGCATATCATAGAGATGGGTCTGAGATACTCCCCAATCTCTGTTTTCAGGTGGATGACCTCAATGACTCTCGCCAGAGGCCAAGTACCTTGCGGTCCCTTCTTCTCCAAGGCGAGGACCACGTTGCTGTTCTGCAGGTCTTGACGTTTGGTAGTCTACCGTTGATGTTCTTGGAGGAGTGGCAGGTACTCCCTTGTCCAGTGCCTCCAAACAGGTCTGAGAAGTACTGGACTTGTCTCTAGTGGAGGCGCAAGTACTGATCGGTGTTGGCAGTGCTTGTGATGGGGCCCAGAGATCCTTTGAGGTTGAGGAGCATGTTTGGGGTCAGCAGCACCAGACAGTCGGCATCATCGGTGATACAAACTAAGGGTGTTCTCTTCACTATGCCTTCAACCTCACAGAAGAAGGTATTGAGAGAGTCGTCCGTTAGTACTTGTTGCTGGCAGATGCCTTTCAGCACACTTCTGATGAGTGGATTTGACACTCCGATAGGCCTCCCCAGTGAGATGAGTACGGTGGATTGTACTGCCACTAGATGCCCTTCGTTGCCAAGGCATCATTGATGGTGGTCTGGTTCAACTCCTTGAGCTCGTTGCAAAGCGTTGTGTCTACACTGACAAAGTTGTTCCCGTTGTTGGACCTGATATGCTGGACAGAACCACGCTTGGCCACAAACCTCCGCAAAGCATTGAGAAACGCATCGGTCTCCATTGAGTTGCCCATCTCAATGTGGATAGCTCGAGAAGTGAGGCAGGTGAACAACACCCTGTATCTCTTCACCTCAGACCTCCAAATCTTCACAAGGAAGGGTTTGAAGCAGTCAGTGGCACTCTTTGTGAAGGCTGGCTCCTGTGGGAAGAGTCGATCCGGAGGCAGGTGGGGCGTGTGCAGCTACCCCTGCACTTCCCACAGCTTCTCACCACCAAATGGGCTACTGCGTTTGCTTGCACTATCCAGAACCTTTGGCGAAGATCTGCCATAAGGAAGTTCTGACTGCATTGTCCCAGCTTCAGAGAAGACCTTTACTTATGATAGGCTTCAGCTTCACAATCTTGCTGGTCATCAGTCTCTTTTGTTTGATCACTTGCTGAGAAGGCTTCCCTCTGTGAGCTTCCAGATGATGTTCTCGGCTGCAGTCAGCTCCGCCACCCTCAGACAACCACCAGAGGCATTGTTGTGTCATCTTGGTAGGAGCCACCGCATCCAGGCAATGCAGCACACAAACCGCAGCCATTTCAAGAAGCGCTTTAGCTACCTGCTCGATGAAGGGCTCGGTCTCTGTAACAGCATCACAAAACAGTGGCGTTCCCTTGACTTCCGGGTCGTCCTTCAGAGTAGCGATCTCACATCACTCAGAGTTGCAGGCCATGATGACTCAGACCTGCAAGGATTGCTGGTCCCTAAAGCCACATCTTTGACATCAGCAGTGAGTTGGCATCGCTTCCTCTCGAAAGCCAGGTCTGCCGGGTTTTTGTCTGTGTCCACATACCTCCAGGCAGTGATGGGAGTCAGCTCACGTATCAGGTTGACACAATTCGCCATGAACGTCTGGTAGCGCACCTTGACATTGAAGAGATACTTGAGGACTGATGTAGAATTGCTCTAGAACACTGATTCTTTAAGCTCTGGGCCAAGTTCTTTGTATTGCTTGCGATCCATGTGTGCTGCAATGACCACTGCAGTCAACTTGAGCTTAGAAACCCTAGTTGTTGTCTTCAGTGGTGCCACTCTAGATCGTCCCATGACAAGCGCATGGTTGACGTAGCTGTCGAGACACTATCCAAAGATAAGTGGCTGTGCCATGCCCGACTTGGCTTATGTCTGCGAAGTGATGCAGTTGGTGGGCCTTCACAGGTCCAAAGGCTGGCAAAACAAAGCTGCTCAAGATTTTCAGGGCTTCTAGGCATGACAGCTGGTCACACCATGCCTTCCATCTGCATGTTTAAGCTTATTTCTTGACATCATCCCATCCCAGCTGCTCCTTACGCATGTCCTTTAGTAACATCTTGGCAGGCAGCCTGAAGGGCATGACAAGCCTTAAGGTTTCTTAGATGGAGGCCATGATAGAGAGTATGCCTCTTGTGGTGTGTGGTCTTTCTTTCAGGCTGATCTTGATGGTAAAATAGTCTCCCTCCATGGATCAGTGTAACCCCAGCGTGTGCTGTACAGGGAGTTTGTCCTTGCTGAGGTCCAGGCTTGCGACAAAGGCATCTTGTTCTGACTCTGGCAAGGCAGACAGCTCTTTCTGCTGCTGGAGGTCCACTGGTTAAGTCGTTAGTCCCGTCAGTGCAGTGAGTTTCTTCAGGTATTCTTCATCATTGTGGGCCTTGAGAAGGTTAGCAATGTAAAAACTAGTAGTAATGACCTGTCACTATACTTGTGGCTGTGATCTTCTGGTTTGGGTCACACGGTGTAATTTACACAGCTTGGGGATGACCATGCGCTGAACATGTGCAACCCCATTTGTACTTTATCCAGTCTTGTGTTGTGTTGCCCTTTAGCCATCAGAAGAAATGAAGGTCTCTGTCTTGAATTGGGGGGGGGGTGACCTTGGCCTGATGGATCATTTCCTCTATATCGGCCAGGACAGTGTGCTGGCCATTCCTGAATCTGAGGAGAGTTCCTACTAATGTGTTGGTCATATCAGGGCCCTGAAAAAGATTATCGTTCAGGGTTGTGCCTTTGTATTTTGCCTACAGGTCGAAGACCATGTGAATCTTTGACTTTGTTGGGTGGTGCATAGAATGATGCGTCATATACCACACATGCCCGTTGTTGCACTTCAGCTTGCTGCTTGGTACAGGCTCTGCATACCCCCTCTCAATTATACTTCTCCATGGCAGCTACATTAGACTGCTTGTAGTCGCTGTGTTTCTTGAACATCCTCTTGAGACTTGCAGCTTGCTGTACAGCTGCTTCACAGTTGTTCAGGAGCTTCAATCCATCTCAATCCATCTCATAGAGGGAGCTCCTATCACATACTTCCCAGATTCCTTGTGGATCAACTGTGAGACCTTGTCAAAGAAGATTTTGCCTTCTACATAATTTTCCATGTGGCTGTGAATCTTTCTCCCAGTATTCTCGGTTGAAGTTCTCTAGAAGGAGCTGGCTCACCTTGTTGTTGGTGTTAACAGGTGTCATGGTGCATGGGAAGGGCTGGCATTTTGACTCGTGGACATCCCAGTATGCCCAAAGCCCATCCAACCAAGTTTGGGTAGGTGTTCTATAGGATCATGCTCTTCGCCGCTGTGCTGATCCAGAAGGAAACCAGACTGGTGCTGTTCAAGCCAATTATAAGCTCCACATCCCTGTAGCTAGGAGGAGGAATTAGAGGGTAGTCATCTTGAAGGTGTGGCACCATGTGCTCAATGGTCACACTTGGCTTTCCTGTGACGTAGACTTCTTTGATTAACAGTTGCTTGTTGTCTTCCAGGTCCCCAAGGTGAAGACTGACAAGCTCGTCATACCTGAAGTTTCCACACTGTGTACTCATGACCTGGTTGACACACCTACCCTTCAGATTCAGCTTCTCCATAAGACTTCTGGACACAAGCTAAGGCACAGCACCAGTGTCAAGGAAGTCATAGGTCTTGACAGTTATTGACAGTGACAGGCAGGATCTTCATCATTATGTGACTGTCAGGAGCATGGCGTGCCTCCTGTAGCTGTCGCTCTGCCTCCAGTAGCTGCAGCTCCACCCCCAGTAGCTGGCATATTTGACATGGGTGCAGATACTCCTTCAGCTGCTACTTTTTTAGTCTGTGCGGGTATGCTAGATCCTACTTCTCAGTGCTGCAAGGAATGATGATACTCTGCTCCACAAGTTGAGCATTTATTGTTGTTCTTGCAGCGCCGATGCGAGTGTCCCTGCTGGAAAGACTGGAAGCAGAACTTGTTGCTAGTGATTATAGTCCACCTGTCATTCACATTATTCCTTTGAAGCTGGTAACAGGCATCCAGCGTATTTCCTGTCTTGCCACAAACAGTAGCACTTGATGCTAGGCTGTGCTATCTGATTGGAGTACACTGGGATTTTCTTTGGCTTTCAATGAGTGTTGATGGAAGGTTTGACATTGACATTGTCGTATGATCTGATGGTACTGCGGGTCTTGTGATCTCTGCTATGTGCATGACGAGCTCGACAAGCATGCTGGATGATGGTTGGACATGTACTATCTTGGACACCCACTTTGTAATCAGGTAACCAGGAAGTTTGTAGACAACATGGTTTAGAGTCTCAGTCAAGTCCATTCTTTGCTGCATTCTCACATAGAGTAAACAGCATGTTGTGGAGGTAGAACCTGGAGTTGCATGAATCATCAACCTTGCCCTCATCAATTTTCTTCTATTCAAACAGCTTCTTCTATGTCATTTTTGCTGGCATAGATATGTCGCAACAGCTCTCATGCCTTATGATATCCGACTTCAGGCTGTAGACTCTACATCCTTCTATCGGTTGTTGTGGCTCACCCTTTAAATGGCTGTATAAGTGAGTTGGTCCTCTCTGTGGATTATCTGTGTTGGCTTCCACAACCCAAGCGAAGGAGTTGCTGAATTGCATGAACTTAGTGGCATTGCCCACAAATTTTTCTATTTCCTTGTTAGAAGATGCTGGTTCCTGTTGCACACTTGTTGTGCAGCTAGCATCTGACTAAGAACTTGAGAAAGTCCTGTTATAGCTTGAATGACATTAAGTTGAGAGGTCGAGCCTCCTGTAGTCTTCACAGGAGGTGGTGGTGACGGATGTGTGCTGTGGAAGGACGCCACAGCAGATTCAGGCCACTGAATCTGGTTGTAAACGGTCCTGTTCCACCTAAAGGCCCACCAACGAACAGAGTCGATACCCAGGAAACTGTAGGATGCGTCTTGGGCAGCTCTAAATACTGCTGCGTCCCATCGACGAACATAAGGGCATTGGTAATGTTTGCAGTCATCATTGCACCCTTGACGTTCTTTGTTAGGTCTAGTAGTTGATTCGCAGTGTTCTACTTCTCTATCTTCTCATGTGAATAGATGTGAGAGAGGCCAATCCCTAATCATTTTAAGCTGCATGAAGAGCTAGTCCCAGAATACACAGAAAAGTTTTTCCCTTAGTCATGTGATCTTCAGTTTTGCTTGAAACAACTTTCTTTCCTCTTCCTGCCTTTCACGTCTTTCTTTTTATTCCATCTCTTCTCTTTCCTTTTTCTCCCTTCTTGCCAATTCATTTTATGCATTTATAAAAATTTGTCGTTCGAATTCTTCAGCTAGTAGTTGAGATTGCAGCTGCGCGAGGAAACTTGACTGCTTCTTGATTTTCTACTTTTAACATCTTATGACCCTTTACTTAAGGCCATAAAAAGAGACTTCTCACTGCCGTAATATGACATATTGTACCGTCTTGAATATTCAAACTGTATGTAGAGATATGTCTTGATTTGTTCAATTACAGCACACAGTGTCAGAGCATCTTTAAATCCTCCACTCAACAGGATATCTATCAAATTGTAGAATCCAGTGAATGTGGCTGTTGTAGACAACAACCACCATACCGAATTGTCAAATCTTTTGCTCTCTGGGGAACCATTATCTAACCTGCTAGGGCTCTCTGACCGCACTGGCAGATCAACTAGTGCAATCATCAGCGGGAGGGAGCCTATGTCTTAATTAGTTGGTAACTAAAAATAATTTCTTTATTGAAAAAGAAACCCACAAAATCACTTGTGTAACTTGTTTACTTCTAAGTATTTACAATTAGTTTTATTCTCGACTCCTTACAATGCTTCAGAAACTTTCAGACATTTGCTGCAAACAAATAGCTTACATCAGTTTATTTTACAAAAAATGCCAACTGTACTTAGTTATACAAACAATAAATCCATGACAAATTGTTTCATTTACGCACGAATCACTTATACTCATATACGGCATCCCCACATAGGCTGCTAGTAATCACAAGTGCTAGGACAGCATTCCACCCAAATATCTAAAATGCAAAATAATTTCAATAAGAATTAAGCCTACAGTGTGAAATAATGACCAAAAATCATAGATAATGAATTATATCACACACAATCACCATGTACCCAGCTCACTTCCGTAGCCTAACAAAGGGCAAAAATATTCATCCAAGCTAAACAGTGCTGCCACAGGTTCACAAAGTTCATCATGTTGCTTACTGAAAGTGTCCGAAGACCCAAGGCACACACTGTAGATTCACTTGACTGTGTTGGTTGATAGTTCTAAATTCACAGGACACACTACCAAAGTCTTTCCCAAACACACATCTGTTTACAAGCAGCAACACAAAAGCAATCCTTCTCGCAGGTGGGAAGGTGGGGACAGACATGGAACCTTTCTCATAGCCTGCAGGGGGTCTAGTTCACAGCTTTCAAATGTCTTTCACTCAACAATCACACAACTAATAACAATACAAATTTCACACACATGCTCCCAAACATACGACACATTCCACGAATCATACACAAGCGATCAAACTCATTTGTACAAACAATACAATAAAATAATGACAAAAAATGAACATTTCAGGTCCTCTATGCAAGGAAATTCTTTGTACATCTGATCACAAGCCAATTAAAAAAAAACTTATTATTGAATGGCAAACTTACCACCAATTTTTCCATCAATACTAAATTTTCTCAGGAATTTACTTTCAAATTATTAAAGGTTACTTAAGTAAGTGGGAGGGGCCTGCGCAGGATCTTACAAGAGGTCCCACAAAAGGATGGATATATTCACTTTCAGCTTCCCATAGAAGGCACAGAAAATTTTTAAAATTTCTTATACCATGTGCATATGCATATCTTCCTCTTTCCAATGATGAGTTTTTATTTTTTTTCTAAAATGGTCATCCTTCAGTTTAGCCCAGTCTAGGGGTATGCTTAATATATATTTAGCCTGGACAGATAGAATCAACTCCAAACCAAGAGGGAGATGAGAATAGAAGGATTGAGGAAAAGGATTGAAAAGTTAGGAAAGACAAGGATAGGAAAAGTGTCAAGATGTGTAAGGCTACAAAAAAATTCCCATCTAATGACATCTAGTAAATGTTTTTCAACAGATACGCTCAAAATTTGAAGTAAGATAAAAAGAATAGAAAAAAAAACACTGATAACTTTGTAAAATTTCCATATTTTCATGACTGTTTCGGAAAAAAGGCCCCACACTGGGATGGAAATATTCACTTTCAACTTCCCTTAGAAAGTACAGAAAATTAAGAAATCAATTTTTTTTCTTATACCAGGTGCATGTGCGCATATCTTCCTCTTTCCATTGTTCTACCAATCTGGTCCAGTGTTTGATTTTCCACTCGGCCAATGCGGAATCAGAGGAATTTATTTCGGTGATAGAAATTCATTCCTCGATATACAGGCAGTCCCCGGTCATCGGCAGACTTGGTTATCAGCGATCCGGCTTTATGGCATTTGTCCAATACCTTAAAATCGGCAATTTATAGCACCACAACGCGACGAGTTCTGATTATCAGTGGCGCCATAAGGCACCTTATGGTGCTTTATGATAGCTATGAGAAATACTATTAGATAGGGTAGCATAAAAACATAAAAGAGAATAATCAGAGTACAATGAAAATAACGAGAGTAAGAGGAAGATAGAGGAGAGAGAATTGAGCTTTGGTGTGTGGTTCAAATTTAGTCAACAACCATAGACGTAACAAACCTATTAGGCACTGGGTGCTGGCCAGATGGGTGAGCGGCAACAGCCATAACACAGTCCCGATCAAAATCTTAAAAGTGCCATAAATTGTTGACCTGTGACCTCACACTGGACTCACTCAGCTTCCCATCAATCAGTCCAAGAGGAGGTATTAGCATGTTAAATTAGCAAGCTCCCCACATTCAAGCGGAGGAATTAACATGTTAACCCCACCTAAAAGGGGATGGGGGTAAGATAAAGAGAGAGTCAGCTCCATGAATCCAGACCCCATTTGGGCGGGGAGCTGGAACATACACCGCCTTAGGAGGTTGGGCCAAATTGATCCCGGGGGTAGCTAATTGTAGAATGACAGAATGAGACCAGAGAGGACCAGCCACCGTCATACAGTAAAAAAGCAAGACTTTGCCAGTGGTCCTAACCAGATTGTTTCTTAAGTTGTAACTTGTGCAACTGTAGCTTGTATTCTGTGCAATAGTAAAGAAAGAAACTCTGCCTTTTGTCTCACTTAAACACTCCAGAGAGACTGATATTATTAATCCAGAACCACCAATTAAGAAGAAGAATAAAGACATAAAACAACGAACCAGATTGCAGAACGAATTATCTTGAAGAAAGAAGCAGGTAAGAGAACATACACACGAACACTCTACAGGTATAACAGCGCCATAAATCACTGAATTTTGGTTAATGGTGGTTTTCGCTTATTGGCTCACCCCCAGGAATGAAACTCCCGCCGATAACTGGGGACTGCCTATAATGTGGTTCGGATCCCACAATAAATTGGTCCCATTGCTACAAAACCAGTTGGTTCCTAGCCACATAAAAAATATCTAATTCTTCGGGCTAGGCCTAGTAGAGCTGTTAATCAGGTCAGTGGTCTGGTAAAAGAAATTTTTTTTTTTTTTGATTGGCCATCCTTAAATTAAGCCCAGTCTAGGGGAGTGCTTAATATGTGAGGGATAAGGAAGGCAAAAGTAGAAAATAAGTAGTTAAAACAAGAGAGGATGATGAAAGAAATAAAGGAATCAGTTAGGGAACAGGTGACGGCAACAGCAGAGAGAAAGAGTGAAGAGATGTTAAGAGAAAATTTGAAGAATGTTTAATGCAAGATTAGGATCTGGAATTAGTAAGAGAGAGGAAAGGCAATGGCTGGCAAGAGAAGGACAGTAGAATCAACCCCAAACCAAAAGGGAGATGAGAATAGGAAAAAGATTGAAGGAAGGGGTGCAAAAGTTAGGAAAGACAAGGATAGAAGAAGTGTAATGCAAAAAAAATAAAGAATTACAATTTGAATGACTCGTATATCCCATCAGGTGAGGATGGCTGTGAATCAGAAGCGAGTGAGGAAATGGATTGAGAGAGATCATTCGAGTGATGACGGAGTGAAACCGTTAATTACATAAGATCATAGTACGTACTCAGGGAAATACCCAAGATAGGAAAGTATTGCATACCAAGTTTCAATAGAGATAGTTAAACTATTCAATGGTACCTCGAGATACGAAAGGCTCAACTTACGAAAAACCCGAGATACGAAAGCAAATATGAAAAATTTTACGGCTCTACACACGAAAATTGCTCAAGATACGAAAGGTTGTTGCTGTAAAGTCCGAGATTCGCCCGGACAACCGATAACAATTTTAAAACTCGCATGCCACCAACTGAGTAGACTCACCACCATCCTCCTGCTCTCCCATTGGTTCCTGGTGCTAGTCACCGCCATGAGATCCTTCTCTCCTATTGGTCAGCATCCCTCCCATCATGCATCTACTAAGTAGCGGTGTGCTTCTTCGGCCACTGCACGGCATTATCTGTATCCTACGCATGTGGTATTCGTTCGTTCTAAAGATTTCGTTTATTAATGTAAATTCGTTAGTGATTTCGTTGTACGTACGTAGTATACTTTATCGTGTTGTGTGAGAACTTTACTCCATACGTATATGTACTACATAACATAATCACGTACAGTATATACATAGTCATGGGTCCCAAGAAACTTGAAATTCACGGAAAGAAGAAGATGCTCTCTTTGGAAACGAAGATGGAGATTATCAAGAAGTATGAAGCTGGTATGCGATTAAGTGTGATCGCCAAGGAATATGACCGAAATCCGTCGACAATAGGCACCATCCTTAAGCAGAAGGATGCCATCAAAGCAGCTACACCTTCCAAGGGCATCACTATTTTGTCCAGCAAGAGGACCCACGTGCACGACGAGATGGAAAGGCTGCTTCTTGTCTGGATAAAGGACAAAGAAATTGCTGGCGATACGATAATGGAGACGGCAATCTGCCACAAGGCCAGCGCTATTTTCGGCGATTTGATTGCCCAGGCCGAAGACGATGGAGGAGAAGGGACATCACCGCCAACCCCAGACTTCAAGGCTTCGCATGGGTGGTTCAAGAAATTCCGTAAACGGACTGGCATCCATTCGGTGGTGCGGCATGGGGAGGCGGCCAGCTCGGACACGAAAGCGGCCAAAGCCTTTAAAAAGACGTTCGGCAAGATGATGACCAAGGAAGGCTACAGTTCTCAGCAAGTCTTCAACTGTGATGAGACTGGCCTTTTTTGGAAAAAAATACCTCGTCGGACGTACATCACAGAGGAAGAGAAGCTACCCGGGCATAAGCTTATGGAAGACAGGCTTACGCTCGCACTTTGTTTGAACGCCAGTGGGGAATGCAAGGTGAAGCCCCTACTTATGTATCATTCTGAGACTCATCGAGCCTTCAAGGCCCACAAAGTGATTAAGAAGAAGCTTCCAGTGATGTGGAGGGCTAATGCAAAAGCCTGGGTAACGAGGCTTTTGTTCACCGAGTGGGTAAATCTGTGTTTCGGCCCGACAGTGAAGAAATTCTTGGAAGAGAAGCGCCTCCCTCTGAAATGACTACTGGTGTTGGACAATGCCCCTGCTCAGCCTCCTGGCCTCGAGGAAGATATCCTAGCGGAGTATTCCTTCATCAAGGTTCTTTATCTTCTGCCTAACACCACCCCTCTCCTCCAGCCCATGGACCAGCAAGTGAGATCGTACTTTTAAGAAGCTGTATACGAAACATCTTTTCAAGAGATGTTTCGACATCACCGATACCACAAACCTCACCTTGCGTGAATTTTGGAAGGAGCATTTCAATGTTATGATATGCATCCGACTCATTGACCAAGCTTGGTAGGAGGTTTCGAGGCGAACCTTGAATTCCTCGTGGAGGAAACTCTGGCCTGATGCCGTACCCACCCGAGACTTTGAGGGATTCGATGTGGGCAAAGCTGGTGCTACAGATTCAGAAACAGCTGATGATCCTGAAACTTTTGCAACCATATCTTGACGAGATCGTTGCACTCGGCAAGTCCATGGGGCTGGTCGTCGATGAGGACGACATCAACGACCTTCTCGAGGATCACCAAGAGGAGCTTGCGACGGATGACCTGAAGGAGTCGGAGGCCATGCAATTTAACGTTGTTCAAGAGGAGTTCTCTAGCAGCGGTGAGGAGGAGGAGGACGACCCTATGACAACGGCAGAAATTAAGGATGTTCTAGCTGCTTTTTATAAAGTGCAATCATTTGTAGAAAAGAGACACCCCGAAAAGGCTTACACAGGCCGTATGCTTGCTCAGTTCGATGACGTTTGCCTGAGTCGTTTCAGGAACATTGTGAAAAGTTGGCAGAAGCAATCTTCCTTGGATAGGTATTTTTTAAAGAGGCCTTTAGTACTAGCAGGAGTAAGCAAAAAGGAAGAACCAATTAATGCTAAAAAACAGAAAGTTGAAAGTGGTGATGAAGTTGAAATTTTGTATAAAAAAAAAAAAGTGCGTAGAGTATAAAAAAGCTTCCACATTTTAGTATATACGTACAGTATTTCTTGTATACCATGTACACTAATAACTAATACACTTTATTTACAGGTAATTAGCAGTACGTATTAAGTTAGGTATTGAATGGTCCAAATTGTTGTAGTATTTCATTGTTTATAGGTCAATTTAGCTTATATATTATATATATATATATATATATATATATATATATATATATATATATATATATATATATGTATGTATGTATGTATGTATATATGGCCCGCAGCTATCGGCTGCTTCACTCTATGGAGCTTCAGTTTTATGGCAGTTTTTTAAAATATTCATTAGAAAATAATGTTACTTATAGCGCCACATTTGGTTATTGGCGCCATAAGCCACCCGTCTGCTATGGCGCACCATAACGGTTATCAGGGGTGCTATAAAGCAAAACTCGCCATTAAGCGAAGCATAAAAGTGTAAGGGAGTAAAACATACTTAGGGCACTCTTATGGCGCTGTAAAACATAATTATGGTGCTCTTATGGCGCTGATAAGGTTCATAAGTATATTTTACCCTCTTAGACTTTCATACTTTGGCTTAATGGCGATTTTTGCTTTATGGCGCCCCGCCAGGAATGGAACCCTTACCGATAACCAAGGACCACCTGTATATATATATATATATATATATATATATATATATATTTTATATAATATTATAATTATTTATATTATGTATGTATGTCTATATATATATATATATATATATATATATATATATATATATATATATAATCACACACAGTAGTACCTCGAGATACGAAAGGCTCAACTTAGTAAAAACTCGAGGTACGAAAGCCAATACAAAAAATTTAACGGCTCTACATACGAAAAGTTTTCAAGATATGAAAGGTTTCTGTAAAGTCCGAGATTTGCCCGAACCACCGATAACAATTTTGGAACTCGCGCGCCGCTAACTTAGTAGACTCGCCACCATCCTCCTGCTCTCCCATTGTTCCTGATTTTAGTTGCAGCCCATGAGATCCTTCTCCTATTGGCCAGCATCCCTCCCTATCATGCATCTATGTACGTGGTGGCGTGCCTCGGCCACTCGGTACCAGCATTGTTATCGTACGCACGTGGTATTCGTTTCGGGATCGTCAACTGTTTCTGAATCTACTAGTCAGAGTTGACATTGTGATGGTGTTTGTGTCATGTGTATTTTAAAAAAAATTTCTCATTTCTTTTCACAGAAAATGGAAAAAGAAGAGCACCTCTTGAGTGATGACATATATGATATGATTGACTAAGATCTCTCTCGTAGGATAAGTGACCAAGATCTCTCACATGGGATAAGTGATCAAGGTCTCTCTCATGGGATAACTGGAAACTTTGCAAGGTTGGTAGAATCTCCACTCCCTGCTGAACAGAGGGTGTTGACCAATCATTTACAACATGCATACCAGTATAATCAAGGCACTTCAGTTTATGTTGAAGGTCAGCAGCCGAACATTTGGTACCCAAATCAGTTGCAGAGAGAGCATTTGGTTGAACAGGGTTTTGATGGACACCAGGGCCAACAGAGTCATGAGGTGCAACAATTAGTAGGTAATTATCAAGACGGGCAGCTGTTAATGAACACTACGCGCTGGGCTTGTGGGAGATTGCCACTTTTCATAAAGTGCAATCGTTAATAGAAAAAAAGACACCCCGAAAAGGCTCACACAGGTCGTATGCTTGCGCAGTTCGATGACGTTTGCCTGAGTCGTTTCAGGAACATTGTGAAAAGTAGGCAGAAGCAATCTTCCTTGGATCGTTATTTTTTAAAGAGGCCTTTAGCATTAGCAGGAGTAAGCAAAAAGGAAGAACCAAGTGATAAAAAACAGAAAGTTGAAAGCAAAAAGGAAGAACCAAGTGATGAAAAACAGAAAGTTGAAAGCAAAAAGGAAGAACCAAGTGATAAACAGAAAGTTGAAAGTGGTGATGAAGAAATTCTGTAAAAAAAAAAAAATTAAATTAAATTAAAAAAAACTACGTAAAAGTAAAAAAAAAAAAAAAAGTTAAAAATCAAAAAAAGAAAAAAAGTTTTAATTTTATGTTTTTGTAAAGTTAAGTGTTACAGTTTGTTAACCCTCTTATGCCGATTGGACGTATTAAACGTCGAGTCAAAATGTCTCCCGTATGCCGATTGGACGTATCATACGTCCGGCTCAAAAAAGTTTTTTTAAAATTCGCGGAAAAATACTTATAGGGCCTACCAGCCGAAAACTTTGTATCACGCGCCTTGGGGGATGCTGGGAGTTCACGGATCAAGGCGTTGTTTTGTTTACAATCGCTACGCAGGCGCGCAAGCGCGAATTTCTTTCTTATCGCACTAAAAAGTATCAGTGACACATCTCGGAAATTATTTCGTCACTTTGACATAATTTTTGCACCATTTTAAATTATCCTTTACATGAAGTATTATATATGAAAATGTGCGCAATTTCATGTAAAATACAACAAAAAAATACTCATGATTGTAGCTTTTTATCAATTTTGAAATATATTCATATAAATAACAATAAGTGCAAAAATTTCAACCTTCAGTCAACTTTGACTCTACAGAAATGGTCGAGAAACGCAATTGTAAGCTAAAATTCTTATATTATAGTAATATTCAATCATTTGCCTTCCTTTTGCAACAAATTGGACGTCTCTAGCACAATATTTCGATTTATGGTGAATTTATGAAAAACTTTTTCCTTACGTTCGTGCAATAACTCTTCCAATAAATTTTTTTCGTGCGATTGTCCTCATGTTTGCAACCCTTTTAAAATTTGCCGTTACATAAAGTTTTTATATATGGAAATGTGCGCAATTTCATGCACAATACAACAAAAAACAAACCCATGGTTGTAGCTTTTATCATTTTTGAAATATTTCTATAAATAACGTTAAGTGCAAAAATTTCAACTTTCGGTCAACTTTGACTCTACCGAAATGGTCGAAAAACGCAATTGTAAGCTAAAACTCTTATATTCTAGTAATATTCAATCATTTACCTTCATTTTGCAACGGCTTGGAAGTCTCTAGCACAATATTTCGATTTATGGTGAATTTATGAAAAAAAAAAACATTACGTTCGCTCGCGGTAACTCTTCCGAAAAAATCAGGAATTTTTTTGTGCGATTGTCGAAATGTTTGCACCATTTAAAATTAGCTGTTACATAAAGTTTTATATATGAAAATGTGCGCAATTTCATGTAGAATACAACTAAAAATGATTGAAGGTTGTAGCTTTTCTCTTTTTTTCAAAATATTTGCATATAAAATCACGATAAATAGAAAAAAACCATGTTCGGTCAAATTTGACTCTACCGAAATAGTTGAAAAAGCAATTGTAAGCTAAAAACTCTTACGGCCTAGTAATATTCCGTCATTTTTCTTCATTTTGAAACAAATTTGAAGTCTCTAAAACAAATATTGTGATTTATGGTGAATTTTTGAAAAATATATATACCTTCACTCCGCGCGCCGATTCGCGGCCGCAAGTCTCCGAAATACGTACATCGCATTATCCTAATATTTGCTCCTTTTCATATTAGCCTTTTTATAGAGTTTCATATATCAAAATGTGCGCAATTTCATGAATAATACAATAAAAAATAATTGAAGCTTGTAGCTTTTTTCATCTTCGAAATATGTGCATATAAAAAATAATATATATTAAAATTTGACATTCGGTCAAATTTAACTCGTTCGAAATGGTCGAAATCTGCAATTCTAATCTAAAACTCTTACAGTATCGTAATATTCAATCATTTGTCTTAATTTTTGAAACAAATTGGAAGTCTCTAGAACATTATTTAGAATTACGGTGAATTTTTGAAAATAACATTTTTTTACGTCCGTGCGTTACGAATTCGTACATCATTTTGTGATAATATTTTTCCCGGTGTTGCTTTTATTGTTTTACTATGTATTATATATCAAAAGGATTGCAATTTAGTGTACAATACAACGAAAAAAAAGTAACTCGTTAGCTTTGACCGTTTTTTGCACAGCGTGATTTGAATACAATTATCTATGAATTTTTTTTTTTTTTCGTTACCATATATCGCATTATTTACATATGATAATGATATTATTTTTCATTTCTGATGATTGCCTACTAAACTTCAGGCAATGACAAAAAAATGAGCCAAAAATGAACTCTTAATCTTCAAAAACCTAAGCGCGCTGTGATTTTTTGAAAAAATTATTTTTTTCCGGTTCCGCGCTCACTCAAACCGGCGCCGGCATACAGGAGAGGTTTTGATTTTTAGGGGCTTCGGCGTAAGAGGGTTAATGTGTTTCATAAATTTTAGTTTATGTATGTTTTCCTAACATTTTTGTGTTTTCGTAAAGTTAAGTGTACTTACGTACGTACGTAGCTGCTGTTTGTGGCCTCCTCCTCTGCCGCCACTTTCAGAGATAGCCTCACTCGAAGGTAAGCTTCCACATTTTACGTACAGTATTTCTTGTATACCATGTACACTAATACACTTTATTTACAGGTTAATTTGCATTTCGTTATTAAGTTAGGTATTGAATGGTCCAAATTGTTGTAGTATTTCATTGTTTATAGGTCAATTTAGCTGTATATGAAATTTACTGAGGTGTTTTTGGAGGGCTTGGAACAGAATAGCCATTTTACATGTAAAATGTAGTCCAAGATACAAAAACCTCATGATACGAAGGGTGCCTCGGAATGGATTAATTTCGTATCTCGAGGTACTACTGTGTGTGTATGTGTGTGATATATATATATATATATATATATATATATATATATATATATATATATATATATATATATAGTATATATGTATATATATATATATATATGTGTGTGTGTGTGTGTGTATGTATGTATGTATGTATATATATATATATATATGTATATATATATATATATATATATATATATATATATATATATATATATAATATATATATATTTATATACGTACATACTAATATATATATATATATATATATATATATATATATATATATATATATATATATATATATATATATATATATATATATATATATAAATATTTACACGTATATATTTTTATACATACGTACATATAATAATATATATATATATTATCTATATATATATATATATATATATATATATATATATATATATATATATATATATATATATATATATATATAAAGCTTAAAAAAAATCACAGTAAATGCACATGCCTTCATTAAATAAGTAAATACGACAGGAAAATGATAGGCAGGAATCGAAGCGCTTTCATCTTTACAAAGACATAGTCAAGGAACGCATGAAATACAGTTGGAAAGAAAGTTTTCTATCAGGTAAACAAAAGGATCAAGAATGCCAGATGATTAATTTTCAAAAGGGTAAAAATCAAAGAGATAATCCAGGATTATTGGATATCACATGGTCACAAACCTAATCATAGATTTAACCTAATCCAGGATTATTGGATATCACATGGTCACAAACCTAATCATAGATTTAACCCCAACAGAAACTACAACGTATCCATCTAGTCCAAAACGTGTAAAAACTGAATATATTAATTTTGTTGCTTATATTTATCTACAACTTTTTTCATTATGAAGGCATCAAGTTTAAATAAACCAAGACTTAAATTTAAAACATTTCCATTATTTGACTTGATGAAACAAGATTCAGTGATATTCCTTTTAACTGTGTCATTACATGGGATTAAGGGTTTTGCTTGACTCCAGTTAATAGGATGATCTGAATCTTTCATATGTAAAAATAATGCATTTGATATTTGCCCAGCTCTCACAGAATATTGGTGCTAGCATTCATGTTAAAAAGCTTTAAAATTCTGGGAATTTCTAAAAACCTTTCATTATAGGGTAATTTTAGATTGTTCCAATGCTGTATACTTACCCCGAACTACTTAGGAGAATCCTGGATGTTAATATGGTACCGACCAGAAAAAACTGGTTATTCCCTCCTGACCCCCAGCCAGGTATGCCCCAGGATCAAAGATCAGACCTCTGACCTGCAGTCCTTTTTTGGTTGCTGTAGCGTTTACATGCTCCAGCTCGTCGCCAGTTTACCAGCCTGTTTTCCTTTGTCTTTCCTTGTGTGTGTGTGGTCTTTCGGTTCTTATGGAAGCTTCATCGCAATGGTGTTGCCCAGGTCCAGAGGGCAGGACCTGTGGGTCCTTCCTTTCGCCTTTTACGATCAATCCCCACACTTTGTGTTGTAAGTGTTGGGTTGCTTTTGTTCACGGGAAGCTACATGCGGTGAGTGCGTCGTGTGGTCGGATCATCAATGGGATCTAGCCACTACCAAGCGCAAGAAACCTCATGCTCCAGCCAAGAAGGCTTCCTTGGAGGATCCATGGAGTAGGAGCATGAGCCGTGGCTCGGGAGGCCTTTCGCCGTCGACTGCCCCCACTCAGGATTCCCCGGAAGGGTGTCAGGAGTGTTCCCCTGTCCCCTCCCAATGAGGGGGGACCTAGGTGAGTCTGTTGCTGCATGTCCGCAAATGGCAGGACCCAAGGAGTCTGTGATGAGAGGTGCACAGGTGGACAGCTCTATTTTGCAGGAGTGCTGGGGTCGTGGTGGCCTGCGGGGTGCGTCATCCATGGACGCGTTGGTTGCAGCGCTACGTGCCTCCAAGAGCTCGCCGCTCCGGAGCGGGGTATGCCGCTTGTTCCCCCCGGGATCCCTGTGGGACTCCTCCTCCTCCTCCTCCGAGCTTCCAGCCACCTTCCCGGAGGTGTGGGATTGTCCAGGTAGACTTTGGGAGCTGATAGATTCTTCGGGTGTCCCCCCCGGCCCCTGGTTGGGCACTCCCCCATACGCTTGAGTCATTCCTGCTTTGGGGCCCCTCCTTTCCCCTAATGATACGGAGGCTCTCGCTGTCAGGGGGAGCTCCCAGGGGGAGACCCTCCCCGTTTGCTCTCGCTCCGATCATTCCGCCCGCTCCTCCCGCTCACCACGGGACAGGAGTCGCTGCAGAAGAGACAGGAGGAGAGGCGGATCTTTGGAAGAGAGATCTTCATCGGGCAGTTCCTCGTACAGATCTTCTAGGAGGCGCTACTGTTCCAGGAGGAGGTACTACGGGAGGAGTCGAAGTAGTTCTTTCTTCTCCTCCCCGGACCGTAGGTCAGATCTCTCCGTCATAGCCAGGACCGCAGGTGTCGGAGTAGAAGCAACCATCGCCAGGACGACTCATGCCGTAGACGTCATCACTCGCGGACCTCCTGGTCCCCGCGATCGGTTCCCAAGCACGCTGCTCCTTCGACATCCCCCCCAAGTGGGGACCCCCCCTCCCAGGGATTATCCCTGGGGCTCCGGTGGATCCCGTGTCGGTTGCTGTGGCCCCAGTAGGGCTCCCCCTTTGTCCGGTAGGTGGCCCATGATGGGGGCGCCTCAGTTAGAAGTAGAAGGTAACTCACTCTTCCCGTCCCCGCAACCAGTGGCGGGGCCGTTCGTAGCAAGAGAAGACTTGGAGCCTTCGTGCTCAACAGTCTGCAGAACTCCCTGAAGGCCCAAGGGGCTATGGACGAAGGCTTAGCATTCCGTAGGGTTCTTGGGATTATCCAAGCGCAGAACAGTTTGGCGGAACCTCCTTGCCCACCCCCCCCCTCCCTGACTCCAGGAGACTCTTGGCGGTAGATTTCCTTTTCGGGGGGAAAGTGGAGTCCAAACCTTCCTTATTCCTTCTACTCAGCCGAGGCACTGGCACAAGTGGAGGAGGTGGTGACAGGACCCAAGAATTCCCTGAGGCCCCTGGGCTTCCTGAAGCACCTTCCAGCTGCCAAAGCCAGGCAGAGTGAGTTATACGCGCTGAAGGGCATGTATCTAGCCCCGAAGACGGTAGAAGGCCCCCTCACAACCCACTTGCCTGGCTGTTCGGGAGATAGGTTGTTGACAGGCCCCGTTGAGGTCTCCCAGCAGGAAGCCATTCATGTTGCGTCATGGTTGGACCACTGGACGGGTGCAGTCACCAGCTTCGCGAGAGATCACAACCTGCAGGACAAGAATGACTTGGTTGCCTTCAAGGAGTTGGTATTGTCAGGGGCAAGTCCCTGGGATTCTTAACTACCCAACTTCTGACCCAATGGACGAACTGGGTCCTGAGACGTAGGGACGGAGTCTTGCTCGCCTCTCGAGGGGCTTCCCGGACAGGGACGCGTATGCGCTCCGGAATGCTCCAGTGTCGGGCGAATCCCTTTTTCCGGACCACCTGGTAGAGGAGGCCATTGAACGTTGGGGAAGGCCAGCCAGGACTCCGTAGTTTACAGGGCGTCATCCTCGGGCAGACAACCAGCCCCAAGACGTAACTCAGAGACGCAGAAATCAAGACAAGGACCCAGACTGGGGGCTGGTACCCTCGCAGGTATTTCGGAACCTAATGCAGAAGGCTGGGGCCATCAGAGAACTCAGCCCTCCTCCAGGACCGCTAAATCCCCCTCCTTTGCATTTCGAGCCAGATCCGCGCCCTCTCACAGGGGAAAGGGTGGCCGCTTCCTCAGGAGGAAGTAGGAGGTGAGGTCTCCTACCTGACTTGATGCTCGGGTGGACCATCCAGGTTCTCAGGGACGGTTACCGAATCCTCTTCGGGGATGGGATGCCTCCCCTGACGGAGGAACTGGACAGCAGGGCGTTGAACCCCCGGATCCCCGGTCATGGGGAGGCTCTTCAGCTGGAGGTCCTATCTCTGTTGGAGAAGGGAGCTCCAGCGAGTGACCATCCACTCCCCGGGGTTCATCAGCCACCTATTCCTGGTGACGAAGGCGTCGGGAGGATGGAGACCGGTAATCAACCTATCCATTCTCAATTCGTTCGTCCTCAAGACGAAATTCAAGATAGAGGCTCCTCGCTCTGTTCTGGCGGCCCTGAGGGAAGGCGACTACATGCTGTCCCTCGACCTCAAGGACACGTACTTCCAGATCCCAGTACACCCCTCCAGCAGGAAGTACCTCCGCGTAAGGTGGGAGGGAGCTACGCACCAGTTCAGAACCCTCTGTTTCAGCCTGTCCACAGCACTGCCGGTTTTCACAAGGATATTCTTCCTCATGTCCGCCTGGGCCCACAAAAAGGGCATGTGCCTCCTGCAGTACCTGGATGATTGGCTACTCCTTTCCCCCTCAAAGGATTGCTTAAGGAGGCAGAGGGACGAACTCCTGATCCTCTGCTCTCGTCTAGGTATTGTCCTGAACTGGGAGAAGTCACACCTGGAGCCCACCAACAGGATGTTGTACTTGGGTATGGACCTGGATACAGTAAGGGCCAGGGGATTCCCATTGGAGGATCGGATTTCCAACTTCAGGGATGTAGCGACCCCCTTCCTGACAAGCACACCCCGACCAGCTCGGGTATGGCAGAGGCTGATAGGCCACCTCGTCTCCTTGGAGAAGCTAGTACCCCAGGGAAGGCTGAAGATGAGGCCCATCCAGTGGAACTTGAAGGACAGATGGGCCTCGGACGGGAAGAACCCATGGGATATGATAGAACCCTCTCAGTCGATGGCGGAGGCCCTTCGCTGGTGGTTGGACGACACGAACCTCCAGCGGGGGGAGTTCTACTGACGGATATCCCTCTGGAGATGCTCTTTTCACAGACGCATTGAGGGCGGCTGGGGAGCCCACCTACAGGTAGAAAAGAGTGGGGGGGTGAGTGGTTGGAAGGAGCGAGGACTCCATATCAACAACCTGGAGCTCTTGGCCATCCTAAAAGCGCTCCAAGCTTTCGAAAACAGCCTGAGGAACAAGAGAGTGGCAGTCATGTGCAACAACGCCACTGTCGTTGCTTACGTACAAAAGCAGTGGGATCTGAAATCGCAACCCCAGTGCGATGTGGCAGAGACCGTTCTAGAGTGGGTGGAGAATGCTGGGATCTCCCTGTCAGCTAGGTTCATTCCGGGGAAAAGGAACGTGATCGCTGACGGACTCGGCAAACAAGGGCAGGTCCTAGGGGCGGAATGGTCCCTACACCAAGCAGTAGCAGGCAAGCTGATCAGGAGGTTGGGCTCCCCCTCCATGGATTTGTTCGCAACGAGTCTAAACCACAAGCTCCCGGTGTTTTGCTCCCCGGTCCCAAACCCAACAGCTGTGTGGGAAGAAGCGTTCCAGCACCCCTGGGACGGACTAGGCCTCTCCGCCTTTCCCCCCTTTGGAGTCTTCAGGCAGGTCCTCAATCGTCTCAGAACCTCCAAAGCCACGTTCATGACCCTCGTAGCCCCCAGGTGGTCCGACAGCGACTGGTTCCCGGACCTCCTGGAATTCCCTAGGAATTCCCCCGAAGGCCGGACCTTCTAAGACAGCCCCACTTCGAGAGGTTCCACGAGGTCCTGGACGCCCTCTGCCTTCATGGGTGAAGGCTATCGAGCTCCTCCTGGATAAGAGGGGGTTCTTTAGCAAGGTGGCCTCCCAAATGTCCGGATGCTTTAGGAAGTTGTCCGTAGCAGTTTACCAAGCAAAGTGGAAGCTCTTCGGAGCCTGGTGCAAGGGGCAGAACCTGGACCCCCTGCATGCCAAGGTTCCCCATGTCGCAGAATTCTTCGTCCATCTGAGGGATGACAAGGGGATCTCCATCGCGGCTCTCAAAGGAGTCAGGGCAGCCTTGAGCCAGGTCTTCTATCAAGGAGGTGTAGATCTGGGGAATACAAAGGACATCTCCCTACTTATTAGGGGATTCGAACAGACGTGCCTCCCCAGCTCCCTATCGGTCCCTTGATGGGATGTGGCCCGAGTCCTGGCCGCTCTGAGAAAGCCCCCCTTTGAGCCGCTCAAGGATATTACAGACCGAGAGCTCACACTCAAGACAGTCTTCCTCTTGGCTTTAGCATCCTCCAAGAGGGTGGGGGAGCTTCATGGCCTCTCCTATCAGGTGTCCCACTCAAGGGATTGGAGAGAACTGACTTTCAAATTCGTGCCGTCCTTCGTAGCCAAGACGCAGAACCCGTCTGTGGTAGACAAGCAGTTTGTGGAGTTCTCCATTCCAGCTCTTCCTAGGTCCGAGGATCCCAGTGACATGCTCCTCTGCCCAGTCAGGGCAGTGAGAAAATATCTCGCCAGGACGGAAAGACTCCACCCCGGTTTTCAAAATCTTTTTGTCTACCGAGCAGGAGAAGAGAGTGGTAGCAAAGAACACCATCTCCTTCTGGTTAAGGGAGACCATCAGGAGGGCCAGCGAGGGAGTGGGTCTGGTCCCCCCACAAGGCGCAAAGCCCCACGACATCAGGGGTATAAGCACCTCCTTGTCTTTCTCCAAGAATTTGGCTGTCGCCCAGATCCTATGGGCTAGGATGTGGAAGAGTCAGTCCACCTTTACAGCCCATTTCCTCAAGAATTGTACAAGGAGGTCCCTTGACGCCTTTGAGATAGGGTCAGTGGTGGCGGGCCAGCAGAGGGTCTAGCCTGGGGGGCATGCATCGCATGTATGTGATTGTGTATATGTGGTGTTTCCATCCTCCATATCCTACCCTGCTCCTCTCCCCCCTTTCCCCACTGGGTCTTTGACATAATCGACAAAATTCCTCAATCTTCAGGTGAGTCTATGTGAGGAATATTTGCCTTACAGACCATTGCTTTACACTCATAAGTTATTCCCTCCGTTGCCCACCAGTCGGGATTGCCACTGAACGGCGAGGGGATCCCCACCTCTGCCCTAATTCGGTGGAGCGGGTCTCCCTCCTCCTTCCGGCCTGAAGGAGGAAAACCTCACCCAAATAGGGACTCATCCTTCCCTAGATACTCCCACCTCCTAAGGATTAAGTCTCCTAAGAAGTAGTTTGGGGTAAGTATACGGCGTCGGAACAAATCACAAATTTTAATTGATTTGATTTTTTCCTAGCTATACTTACCCCGAACTACAAAATTTTTGCACCCACCCATCCGTCCCTGCGTATCTGAGGACATGAGCTCTAGGGGCATGGAAAGGACTACAGGTCAGAGGTCGTGATCTTCGACCCTGGGGCATACCTGGCTGGGGGTCAGGAGGGAATAACCAGTTTTTCTGGTCGGTACCGGATTGACATCTAGGATTCTCCTAAGAAGTAGTTTGGGGTAAGTATAGCTAGGAAAAATATAAATTACTTGAAATTTGTGATATGTTATGCTTACTAAATTCAAGTTGGTCATTAGTTAAATAAAATGTTTTTACAGCTCTTTTCCATGCAACATCTACAAAAGTCCTTGGGTATTTAAGTTTCAGGGCAATATCATAAATAGTTTTAATCTCAGCGTCAACAAACTGCGGGCTACAGACACGTAAAGCCCTTAGGAACATCCAAGAAAAACAGAGAATTTAACATTTTGATGGTGATTGGAGTAGTAATGAACAAAAGAGGCAGTGTTAGTTGATTTCCGAAAGACTGAAAAGGTGATATTTCTATCATTTCTATGGACAGTTACACCAAGAAAATTCAAATTAAAATATCTTTCTTCCTCTACAGTAAATCTTATAGAAGGGACTAAATTATTGAGGTTACTTTTAAGGAATTCCTGGAGATTTTCGTGAACTGGCCAAATATAGAAAATATCATCCACATACCTAAACCATACAACTGTTTGGGCCAAAATTCTTGGTAAGAGTTTTGTCTAAAAAAAATTCCATGTAAATATTGCTAAGGATAGGAGATAAGAATTACCCATAGCCATGTCAACCTTTTGTACAAAAAATTCCCCATTAATTGAAACCAAATAGAGGTAAGTTTAAAATCATAAAAACAGGAACTACAGTACAGGCGGCCCGCGGTTAACGGCGCAATCACTCAACGGCGAATCGGTTTTACGGCGGTCGTCAAAAATATTCATTAAAAAAATAAGGCATTTTAAAGGTATCTTTACGGCACAAATTTCAGTTAACAGCACCGCTAGCGCCGTTGTCTAACGAGTCCATACATTTGTAGAAATGCCGTTCAGACCATAAAGGTTATGCAAATTATATTAACAAATTTTATGGAGAGTTATTACGTAGGTATTAGGGTAAAATATATGCCTCTGACGCTGTTCTATGCCGAAAATATCGAGTTACATAAGTGCAAATTTAGCTATGGATGTGTCGATTCATAAATGTTCATGCTTTTGTTTAAAATGTGTATGAAATGTATTTCGTGAAAGGCATTTTTATTTCTGTACAGAATATGATACAAAGGCAGCTTTTGAAACTGCCCTTCACGTTATCAAATACAATATTTTTTCATGTTCTTTCTTGTAAGCCGCCGCCTGCCGCTCTTCCGAAAATATCGATTTAAAAAAAGTGCAAATCAGCGATCGATGTGTCGATTTTATAAATGTTTATGCTTTTATGTTTAAAATGTGTATGAAAATGTATTACAAATAGGGTATTTTTATTTCTGTGCAGAAATATAATAAACAGGCAGCTTTTGAAACTCCCCTTCAAGTTATCAACTACGTTGTTTTTTTTCAAGTTCGTTCTTGTATGCCGCCGTCTGCCGCTCTTCCGAAAATATCGAGTTACATAAGTGCAAATTTTAGCTATGGATGTGTCGATTCATAAATGTTCATGCTTTTGTTTAAAATGTGTAATGAAAATGTATTACGTATTACGTGAAAGGCATTTTTATTTCTGTACAGAAATATGATACAAAGGCAGCTTTTGAAACTGCCCTTCACGTTATCAAATACGATATTTTTTCATGTTCTTTCTTGTAAGCCGCCGCCTGCCGCTCTTCCGAAAATATCGATTTAAAAAAAAGAAGTGCAAATTAGCGATCGATGTGTCGATTTTATAAATGTTTATGCTTTTATGTTTAAAATGTGCATGAAAATGTATTACGAATAGGGTATTTTTATTTCTGTGCAGAAATATGATAAACAGCAGCTTTTGAAACTCCCCCTTCAAGTTATCAACTACGTTGTTTTTTTTCAAGTTCGTTCTTGTATGCGCAGTCTGCCGCTCTTCCGAAAACTATCGAGATAAAAAGAGTGCAAATTTAGCGATCGATGTGTCGATTTTTCAAATGTTTATGCTTTCATGTTTAAAATGTGTATGAAAATATATTACGTAAAGGTATTTTCATTTTTGTACAGAAATAAGATACAAATTAAGGCAGTCTTTGTAACTACGCTCCACGTTGTCAGGGGATGGTTTTTCACGTTCGTTCCTGTCCGCCAGTTTAGTTCCGAAAAATGCATTGTGTTATTTTATTAATTATGCATCTTTTCCATAAATCCTTTAAAAAGTTATACATTATTTCACTGTATCCAAGAATATTGTATGTATTCTCATATTATTGTATTTTAAAATACTACGGCAAACTTAAGCCCGTATTCCGTGGAGCGGCCAATGTTGTGGTTTGAAATCAGCTGATGAATACGAGTTTGTTTCACCATAACGCAATTCTGAGCGAATGCTCTTGCTTCTAGTTAGCATAAACGAATATCTATATACTTGACTTATATGAGACAAAGTTATTTTTCCTTATACAGCGTGTTTTTAGGTGGAAATATTTATTGAATATGTCTCGTTGTGAATGTGAACTACTATGTTTTTCGTTAACAGATTACGTTGGCGGCATGTTTATTGCGTAAAAAATTATGTGATTCCGTTTCGCAATAATCCTTCATATCATCGTAATACGAACTTTACGTTATTTATCTTATATCGGCGTGAAACCAACAGTAAAATGTGTTCTTTCAAGCACAGTAGTTTTGATTAAAATGATTTTATCCCAATTTTATCTACAGTTGTTGTGTGATGGCAGACGTTTACTGCAGTTTTATCCTTGTTGCCGATGTACGATAATAGTCATTAGCAGCTTGAACAGTTTTCTCAGCTTCAGTTATAACTAGGTTTAAATTTACTGTATATTTCCTGGTTGATCTTTAATCTATATTGCTCTCTGATCTATAGCGAATAAAGTTATTACATTAAGACATCTCAGTTCTATTCTATACATAACGCCATTTATAACAAATACGGCAATGTTGCACTGTAAGTACGATGATCGAATACAAGCCAACAGATGTTATCCAGTTCGGTTGTACTTAGAAAAAAAAAGTAGTTTCTCGTTCGGTTGTTCATGGCTGTACACGTTCACGCAACGAGTATAACGTTAAACCACACTTTCATCATCTCTCTTTTGCTGTTATTGAACTTATGTAACTAGATGGATAGTTAGGCCATTGTAATTTGATCTCTCATAAAATCGGACTATCATAAGACTAATGATCATAACCTGAACACTACAGCTACCTGTACACTGTATAACTTTATTATATCTTTACATACTCTAGACACCCACATGTACTGTACAGTAAATTCTATAGTACTATAACTGCATAAATATAGTTTTACTTATTACGCCGTTGTGGGATTACGGCGCCGTTGACTGGTCTAGAGTTTCGAAAGAAGGTGTGCGGCGGCGGCCGTAGGCTTTAAAATCGCTCAATGTCGAAATCGCTTGCGTCGGTGGCCAGGAACGGAACCCCTGCCGCTAACCGAGGGCCGCCTGTAATGCCTCAGGTTACGAAATTAATCCGTTCTGAAGCGGCCTTCGTAACCTGATTTTTTCGTATCCAGAACTACATTTTACATGTAAATTGCCTAATTCTTTCCAAGCCCTACAAAAACACCACAGTAAATTGTATGATAAAGCTAAATTGACCAATAAACAATGAAATACAACAATTTGGACCATTCAATACTTAACCTAACCATTACTGTACCTGTAAATAAAGTGTATTAGTGTACAGGGTACAAGAAATACTGTACGTACTTATGTAGTAAAATATGGATCCTTACCTTTCGAGTGAGGCGATGTCCAAAAGTGGCGACAGAGGAGGAGGACAAACGGCAGAAAACATGAGCACTTTACGAAACATTAAAAAATGGCAGAAAACATTAACACTAAACTTTACTAAACACATTAACAAATGACAGAAAACATTAACACTTCTTGATTATCTTCATCTTTGTCTCCATGGAAAGCATCCTCTTCTTTCCGTGAACTTCAGCAACATTCTTGGGACCCATGGCTAATAACGTTAGTAATTAAGTTCACACACAACACGATAAGGTAACTTACAGTACAGCGAAAGTGAAATCAATAACACGAATTTACATTAACAAACGAAATCTACGTGAATGAAAGAATTCCACGTGTGTACAATAATGCTGCCAAAGTGAAATAGTTGAGGAACTCCCTTAGGTAGATGCATGATGGGATAGATGCTGACCAATAGGAGAGCAGGATCTTACAGCAGGAACTAGCATCAGGAACCAATGGGAGAGCAGGAGGATGTTGGCAAGTCTACTGAGTTGGCGGCGCGCGAGTTTAACAATTTTTTTTCGTGGCCCAGGCAAATCTCGGACTTTGCAGTACACCCTTTCGCAACCTGAGTTATTTTCGTACACAGAAGCAAGAAATCTTCGTCTTTGCCTTTGTAACCTGGATTTTTCATACGTAGGGACTTCCTGAACCAGTAAAAGTCTTCTTTCAAAAAACAAAAGTATTAAAAGAGCCATTATCCCTATTGACAAGAATGTCTAAGAAAGGCAATTGATTATTCACCTCTTTTTCTACAGTAAACTTAATGTTACTATGTTTAGTATAAACATATGCTAAAAGCAAGTCAATATCACAGTCCTTTTTAAATAAGGCAAAAGTGTCATCAATATACCTACCATAATATGAGAGAGAGAGAGGGAGAATAACTCCTTACGATATCAAAAGATTGAAACAAACTTTTATAAATACCAAATGTATAGCTTAAATAACAGCCTACAGCAGATACATACACTTCTAGCACTTCCAGCCAAAACAGAGGGAGAGAGTTACCACCATGCCAAACGTATCTTTACCACCATGACATACGTATCGTGTGGAGAGAGAGAGAGAGAGACTTATTTACAAGAGGGAATTGAAAGATTATTGTATTTCTTTAAAATACTCACATATGAATTTTTTAATTACAGTTATATTATTACTATTATATTATATCATTATTATTGGAAAATATTATTAAACTTATTATTTCCTGTCTCCATGGAAAGCATCCTCTTCTTTCCGTGAACTTCAGCAACATTCTTGGGACCCATGGCTAATAACGTCAGTAATTAAGTTCACACACAACACGATAAGGTTACAGTACAGCGAAGTGAATCAATAACACGAATTTACATTAACAAACGCAATCTACGTGAATGAAAGAATTCCAGTGTGTACAATAATGCTGCCAAAGTGAAATAGTTGAGGAACTCCTTAGGTAGATGCATGATGGGATAGATGCTGACCAATAGGAGAGCAGGATCTTACAGCAGGAACTAGCATCAGGAACCAATGGGAGAGCATGAGGATGGTGGCAAGTCTACTGAGTTTGGCGGCGCGCTGGAGTTTAACAATTTTTTTTCGTGGCCCAGGCAAATCTCGGTACTTTGCAGTACACCTTTTCGCAACCTGAGTTATTTTCGTACGCAGAAGCAAGAAATCTTCGTCTTTGCCTTTGTAACCTGGATTTTTCATACGTAGGGACTTCTGAACCAGTAAAAGTCTTCTTTCAAAAAACAAAAGTATTAAAAGAGCCATTATCCCTATTGACAAGAATGTCTAAGAAAGGCAATTGATTATTCACCTCTTTTTCTACAGTAAACTTAATGTTACTATGTTTAGTATAAACATATGCTAAAAGCAAGTCAATATCACAGTCCTTTTTAAATAAGGCAAAAGTGTCATCAATATACCTACCATAATATGGGAGAGAGAGAGGGAGAATAACTCCTTACGATATCAAAAGATTGAAACAAACTTTTGTAAATAAACTCAAACATGTATAGCGTTAAATAAAAACCACCTGACCAGCAGATAATATACCACTTCTAGCACTTCAGTTCAAAACAGGAGGGAGAGAGTTACCACCATGCCAAACGTATCTTTAACCACCATGACATACGTATCGTTTGTGGAGGGGGAAGGGGGGGGGAGAGAGAGAGAGAGAGAAGAGACTTATTTACAAGAGGGAATTGAAAGAGTTATTGTATTTCTTTAAAATACTCACATATGAATTTTTTAATTACAGTTATATTATTACTATTATATTATATCATTATTATTGGAAAATATTATTAAACTTATTATATACATGTACTATAAAAATGATCTCATCTCAGTAAAAGAGATATTGTGTAAATATGATTAAAATAATTGATGATTAAACACACCAGTCCCCAACCTCCCCTCCCCTCCCCTCTTGTCACATTACTTGACATATTTGACAGCTCTGGACTTGGGAGATTCTCTGGAGTTAGAAAGAAGAGGGGAAAGAATATAAAGAAAGAGGAAGGAAAGAATTTTTATTTGAAATTACAGTATTATTATTATTATTATTTTTTATTTTGGTAGAAGACCCTCTTTTAGGCAAATACTGTTAAAAAGGATGGCAGAATTAAGCGAGTTGATTTTATATATTGTTTTTTCTATTTTCCTTACAATCGCTTCTCAGGCTCAGCGATGTTTCTGAGTAACTGGCCAATATTCAATATTGGGAATTTTCAAAAATTGTAAATGCTGAAGGAATCTTTTATTTAGAACAGGATATCAGGTCCAGGTCAAGCAGGGGTCGTCGTCAGTGACGGTATTATTCCGTAAGCGTAGTTCAGTTCGGGCCAGGGTCGTCTTCGGATTAAGGGTGGGCTGGTGTTGTGCTGGTATAGCTGGTATTACGTGACGTTTCGACCTTCTCGTAGGTCATCTTCGGATGAGGCGATTGAAGAGACTGTAGCAGAAAGTTTGGCGGAACGTATTTATAGCGGCGGACGGACCTAGAGTTGCATTCTCATTGGTCGGGCCGGAGCCTCTTGGGCGAAGCCGTGGATCTCGCCTCGAAGGTCTTGGGGATTCTCTTGTGCGAGCGCCACAGTGGTGTGGCCTGGGGATGAACGTCCAGGAATTCCGTCTGTAGCAGGAATCGTATCAATCCTGTAGGGGCTCCTGATTATCTGGCATCGTCGGGGGGTCGCT
Organism: Macrobrachium nipponense; assembly: GCF_015104395.2. Lineage (NCBI taxonomy): Eukaryota > Metazoa > Arthropoda > Malacostraca > Decapoda > Palaemonidae > Macrobrachium > Macrobrachium nipponense. The sequence continues at coordinate 38,591,287 of NC_061108.1, forward strand.
CGCTGCTCTCCGGGCGGCGGTGGGAAGGAGAAACGTTTCTTGAGTTATATTTAAGTTTGGTTTCTCCTTACCTATATGAAGGGCTTCTAGGAGGCGCAGACGTCGGGGATCTGTTGTCTGATCTATTATTATGATATTAGGGATATATCATTTCTTTTTGTTATCCGTTTGTTATGAGCAGTCCTGGTGTGGTTGAATATGGCTCCTTCTTGGACGTGGCAGGAGATTCGCTTGGAGAAACGCATGGAGGTCATACCGACGTATTTGCCGAGGCATCCTCGGACGGGGCATGTGTAACGGTAGACCACACTCGTCTTCTTCAAGGGATCCTGCAGGGGCGCGAAGGGTTGTTTCTCATCATCCAGGCTGCTCGTCTTCTTCCTTTTATAATATATATTATTTTAATATTTCTGTCTGGGTCGGCGGGCCGCCTGTATTTCCGCCAAAAGTGTCTCCAGTATGCCGGCAGCGTTCGCGAGTGAGTGCTGAAGCGAAAAAAAAGTTTTTTTTTTTTTTAATCACAGCATGCTTAATTTTCAAGATTAAGAGTTAACTTTTGGCTCCTTTTTTTGACATTGCCTGAAATTTAGTATGCAGCCATCAGAAATGAAAACAAATATCATTATCATATATAAATATTGGAATATATGACAGCGCAAAAAAAAATTCATATATAATTATATAAAATCGCGCTGTGAGCAAAACAGTTAAAGCTAATGAGTTAATTATTTTTTTGTTGTATTGTACACTAAATTGCAATGATTTTGGTATATAACAAATTGTAAAACAAACAAAGCAACACAGAAAAAATATTATCACTATGATGCATGAATTCATAATACGCGGATGTAAAAAAAAAAACTTTTCAAAAATTTCACCATAAATCTAAATATTGTGCTAGAGACTTCCTGCTTGTTGCAGAATGAAGTTAATTGATTCAATATTACTAGACTGTAAGTGTTGTAGCTTACAATTGCAGTTTTCGACCATTTCGGTCGAGTTAAAGTTGACCGAAGGTGGAATTTTTTCTATTTATCATTATCAATATGAAAATATTTCAAAACTGTTAAAAGCTACAACCATGGGTTGTTTTTTGTTGTATTTTACATGAAATTGCACACATTTTAATATATAAAACTTTATGTAACGGATAATTTAAAATGGTGCAAACATTACGACAATCGGACGAAAAAATTTATGATTTTTTTGGAAGACTTACCGCGGAGACATAAGGAAAAAGTTTTTTTCATAAATTTACCATAAATCAAAATATTGTGCTAGAGACTTCCAATTTGTTGCAAAATAAAGGTAAATGATTGAATATTACTAGAATGTAATAGTTATAGCTTACAATTATGTTTTTTTACCATTTCGGTCGAGTCAAAGTTGACCGAAGGTTGAAATTTTGGCACTTATCGTTATTTATATGAAAATATTTCAAAACTGATAAAAGCTACAACGATGGGGTGTTTTTTTGTATTCTACATGAAATTGCACACATTTTCATATATGAAACTTTATGTAATGGCTAATTTAAAATGGTGCAAACATTACGACAATCGGACGAAAAAATGTCTGATTTTTTCGGAAGAGTTACCACATGGACGTAACGAAAAAGTTTTTTTCATAAATTCACCATAAATCGAAATATTGTGCTAGAGACTTCTAATTCATTGCAAAATAAAGGTAAATGATTGAATATTACTAGAATGTAAGAGTTTTAGCTTGCAATTGCGTTTTTCAACCATTTTGGTCGAGTCAAAGTTGACAGAAGGTTGAAATTTTGGCACTTATTGTTATTTATATGAAAATATTTCAAAACTTATAAAAGCTACAACCATGGTTGTTTTTAGTTGTATTCTACATGCAATTGCACACATTTTCATATATAAAGCATTATGTAACTGCTAATTTAAAATGGTGCAAACATTACGACAATCGGATGAAAAAATTTCTAATTGTTTTCGGAAGAGTTACTGCTCGGACTTAAGGAAATAGTTTTTTTCATAAATTCACCATAAATCGAAATATTGCGCTAGAGACTTCTAATTTGTTGCAAAATGTAGGTAAATGATTGAATATTACTAGAATGTAAGAGTTTTAGCTTACAATTGCGTTTTTCAACCATTTCAGTCGAGTCAAATTTGACAGAAGGTTGATATTTTGGCACTTATCGTTAATTATATGAAAATATTTCAAAACTGATAAAAGCTACAACCATGGCTTGTCTTTTGTTGCATTCTACATAAAATTGAGCATATTTCCATATATAAAACTTTATTTAATGGCTAATATAAAACTGTGCAAACATTACGACAATTGGACGAAAACATTTATGATTTTTTCAGCAGTTACCGCGCGGTCGTAGTTTTTTTTTTTTTTTTTTTTTTTTTTTTTTTTTTTCAAAAATTCACCATAAATCGAAATATTGTGCTATAGACTTCCAATTTGTTGCAAAATGAAGGTAAATGATTGGATATTACTAGAATGTAAGAGTTTTAGCTTACAATTGCGGTTTTCAACCTTTTCAGTTGGAGTCAAAGTTGACAGAAGGTTGAAATTTTGGCTCTTATTGTTATTTATATGAAAATATTTCAAAATTGATAAAAGCTACAACCATCGGTTGTTTTTTGTTGTATTCTACATGAAATTGTGCACATTTCCATTTATGTAATGGCTAATATAAATCTGTGCAAACATTACGACAATCGGACGAAAAATTTTTTGATTTTTTCGGAAGAGTTACCGCGCAGATGTAAGGAAAAAAGTTTTTTCATAAATTCACCATAAATCGAAATATTGTGCTAGAGACTTCCAATTTGTTGTAAAATGAAGGTGAAAGATTGAATATTACTAGAATATAAGAGTTTTTACAATTGCATTTTTCGACCATTTCGGTAGAGTCAAAATTGACCGAAGGTTGAAATTTTGGCACATCATTATTTATATGAAAATATTTCAAAACTGATAAAAGCTACAACCATGGTTTGTTAATTGTTGTATTCTACATGAAATTGCACACATTTTCATATACGGTAGTACCTCGAGATACGAAATTAATCCTTTCCGAGGCGCCCTTCGTATCATGAGGTTTTCGTATCTTGGACCACATTTTACATGTAAAATGGCTAATCTGTTCCAAGCCTTCCAAAAACACCCCATTAAATTTCATAATAAAGCTAAATTGACCTATAAATAATGAAATACTACAACAATTTGGACCATTCAATACCTCAAATTAAGACTATAAATGCAAACCTGTAAAATAAAGTGTATTTTGTGTACAAGAAATATTATTACTGTAACGTAAAATGTGGAAGTCTTACCTTGCGAGTTGAGGCTAACGTACATACGTAACTATCCAAGGAAGATTGCTTCTGCCTACGTACTTTTTCACAATGTTCCTGTGTGAGTCTTTTCGGGGGGTGTCTTCTAACAAATGATTGCACTTTATGAAAAGCGGTTTTAATTTTCTGCCGTTTTATTTTTTTATTTTATTTTATTTTTTTTTTTTTTTTTATGTAATATGTACGTACGTACTTTAAAAAAATATATGTACGTACTACAACGTTTTTTTGGGGGGTAATCTTCTACAGAAAATGATTGGCACTTTATGAAAAGCTGCTTTAATTTCTGCCTTTTTTTTTTTTTTTTTTTTTTTTTTTTTTTTAATACAGAATTTCAACTTTCTTTGTTTGCACCTTATGACTCTGCTGGCCCTGGTGTCCATCAAAACCCTGTTCAACCAAATGCTCTCTCTGCAACTGATTTGGGTACTGAATGTTCGGCTGCTGACCTTCAACATAAACTGAAGTGCCTTGATTATACGTACACTACATACTGGTATGCATGTTGTAAATGATTGGTCTACACCCCTCTGTTCAGCAGGAGTGGAGATTCTACCAACTTGCAAAGTTTCCAGTTATCCCATGAGAGACCTTGATCACTTATACCCATGTGAGAGATCTTGGTCACTTTTTTTTTTTAAATATTAGTATTTGATTACGTACACATTGACGATCCCGAAAAAACGAATACCGTGTGCATACTATAACAATGCTGGTACCGAGTGGCCGAGCACGCCACCACGTGTACATAGTAGATGCATGATGGGAGGGACGCTGGCCAATAGGAGAGAAGGATTTCATGGTCGCGACTAGCATCAGGAACCAATGGGAGAGCAGGAGGATGGTGGCGAGTCTACTAGTATACTAATGATGGCGCGCGCGGCGCGAGTTTTCAAAATTGTTATCCGGGCGAATCTCGGACTTTTAGAAACCTTTCGTATCTTGAAAACTTTTCGTATGTAGGGCCATTAAATTTTTCGTATTGGCTTTCGTATCTCAAGTTTTTCGTAAGTTGAGCCTTTCGTATCTCGAGGTACCACTATATAAAACTTTATGTAACGGCTGATATAAAATGGTGCAAAAATTATGTAAAAGTGATGAAATAATTTCTGAGATGTGTCGCTGAAGCTTTTTAGTGCGAGAAGAAAGAAATTCACGCTTGCGCGCCTGGGTAACGATTGTATAGAAAACAACAGCTTGATCCGTGAACTCCCAGTATCCCCCAAGGCACGTGATTCAAAAGTTTTTGCCTAGTAGGCCTATAACTATTTTTCCGTGAATTTTTTCAAAAAACTTTTTTTTCGTCGACATTTCGTACGTCGGTTCAACACCTGACAGGCAATTTTCGTTGACGTTTAATACGTCCAATCGGCGTTAAGGGGGCCGGCTGGCTAATGCCCTTTTTTTAAGGACAGGACTTTGATATTCATACCACTTAATAAGGTGACTTGGGAGATCTCCAAACCGCATATGATTTTCGCCTCTGACCTTCGGTTTTGTGACGCCAGGGCGATTTATCCCGAAAATAACCATTTTTCAAATTCTATCTCCTCCCTTGATATTTAATATTAAGACCTGGGATTACTACCATATATAGACCTGATGTAGACCTCCAATCGAATGAAGAGTTTTTTTTCTAAAAGTCATTTTTTTGCTAGATATGAATTTTTCAATATGGTAAAAAAATAAACCCTATAAATCAGGAGAAAAAAATTTATAAGAAAAATACGAAACAAAAATTGGAAAAAAGGGCTCTATTTGATTATTCTGTAATGTCTTTCTGAGTTATATACCAAATTCCAATGTTATAGCTTTAAAACTAAGTGAGAAGATAGATTTTGAAGGTCAATAAGTATAGTTTTGAGATACGGGCGTTCAAAGTTTTCCTTCGTATTTCTATAAAGACAATGTTAATAAATAATGATTATTATGAATGTATATTTCTTTTTTGTGTATTAATAAACCAAAACTATTTTATTTATCATAATTTAATCATAAATGATGATCCCTTTGCTCATATATCGCAGCCTGGGGCACTGCTTGAGGCAAGATGGGGCACTCCTTCCTACGCAATTCTCTCTCTCCCCTTCACTAAATCGGCTTATTACACCGAATTTTCTTCTGTATGTTAGCGATATCCTTGTATTTTCCTCTTTGGCATGATGAAATTCTTGCCCGAAACAAGATAAACAAACGAAAATGGAAGAGAATGTCAAGAGGTGAAACTCGAAGGCGTACTCTTTTTTTTACAAAGACAATTTGATAAATCATGATTATTATGAATTTCATATTCCATTTTGGGTATTGAAAAACCAAAACTTTGTTATTTATCATAAATGAAGATCTCTTTGCTCAAAGATCGTAGCCTTGGGCATAGTGTGACGTGTGCTGTCAAGCAAGACGGGGGCGTTACTAAGCAACCCTCCCCTCTCTCTTCACTAACTACGCATATATTATGATATTCTGTAATAATACTTGAGCGATTTTTCTTCGTCTGTATGTTAGCAAGATGTTTTCCTTGTCTTTTCCTCATTGGCATGATGAAATTCTTACCGAAACATACATAAACATACGTAAAAGCGGGCGAATGGCAGAGGTGAAATGGAACGTGCCGACTACTTGAAGTCTGTGATCGCACTAAATCAGGACTGACTTGGTAGCTGAGCCTGAAGTCTCCTTCTCGACTTGGGGAATGTCTACAGATGGCCATTTCTCCCAATTTAATTTTCTTTGACAATAATTATCAAAATTTACGATAATAGAAGAAATATTGCATTTTCTTGTACGGATCAATGTTTTAGGCTTATTGAGTTACGATAACTAATTACCCTGTAAACCTACGAAAGTAAGAGGAATTTTGACGAAGATTTCGTATACGTATTCTCAATTGCCATATGAAGCTCCTTGAATTTTTTCATGACTGCATTTTTCGCCCTATACCACCATATAGTTCCGGGGTCCGGTCCGGCCCCCTTAAAGGGGTTAAGATGCCAGAGGCAGTAGTCAAATTTTCAGGGTATATCCCATAGAGTTTATCAAAAGTAAAGTGCAATTCTATTCCCTTCATAGGGGCCACAACGTTTCGTCTGGAACTTCAGACATCCTCTTAGGCGGAGGTAGGTGATTGACTGAAGCGAGAGGGTGAGTCTGTCCGCTTTTATAGTGGTGGAGCAGCGGGGGCAGGGGCTTCATGCCGCTTCTTTTTCATTGGCTAATGAATGGCGAGCTTCTTTACGAATGGCTGCCTGGCTGCAGGATCAAATCAGTTCCTGAGTCATACCATCTTCTCAGCTGCGTGGCATGATGCCGGGCTTCATTTTGATTAGTCAGTGGCTGCGTGATGTCCGCTGGTATTACTGATAGTATTATGGTCGTCTTCGGTGTTATTTTCTTCTTGAATTGGGTCGTTTTCGGGCGGGAGCAAAAATGCCTCCTGCGTATTATTCATGGATGAGTAACGCCTCCAGAAGGTGCAGACGGCAAGGGTCAGGGGCTATCGCTATTATCCTGGTGTTGTGGATAATGCAGTCACAGGAGATTGTTTAGTGGGCAGTGATGGCCCCTTATTGGGCGTGACAGGAGATTCTCTTTGCAAGATGCATTGTAGTCATACCAGTGTACTTCCCAGGACTTTCTCAGGCGAGGCATATGCATTGGTATACTACGTTTGTTTGCTTGAGGGTCTCCTGATGGCGGTGAGGGGTTATTATTCATGATTAAATCTCTTGTTCTCCCAGTTTTGTAGTTTATTATAAAGTCCACCATCTTGCCGTCTTCAGTGGGGAGGATGTTCTTGATGATCTTCCTCATAGAGCTCCTCCACACACTACTCAGTGCATGAAGGCCTTATAATATATCTTGATGTTGATCTTCTTCTTTATTATTATTTGAAAATATTAATAACCACACTGGCAACTCGCTCCCCCTCCTGTCACATTACTTTACGTACATATTTTGACAGCTTGGGACCTCAGCTTTGTACCTAGATCTAAAAAGAAAGATGGGGTAGAATGGAAATTCCTTCATTCTTACAGTTTTTTAATGTATGAAGTTAGAATCTTACTGATTCACTTTAGTATTTTCTTTAATGAATTGATATTATTATTATTGTTTACTTTAATATAAATATTTGAACATTCATAAATCAATTTTTTATCATACAAAGAGAGAGAGAGATGATATTTTTGTATAATAAAAATGTATTTAGTCATGAAAATAACATCAAAATACACTAATTAGTGAATATTTATCATCGGAAAAACCAACGAATTGGCCAATTTCTCGCAAATAACGAGTATATACAGTGTGTAACATGATTTTATGTAAATATGTCAAGAAATTAAAGAAAAGGTAATTCTGAGCAGTAAATGTTCTGTAGACATATGCAATTTAAGGCGTTGTTTATCGATGAGGCGAATGTTGAAAATAACTGTTATCATTAAATGGCCAAGTAAGATAGCGCGCATGGGATGTCGGAGTACGCACAACTATGGGGAGGAGAGGGAGCTGATCACTTCATTTGTTACTCTTGCCTCGCTTTTCCGCCAAGACGTGTTCGAGTTACAAGTGCCAGATTCTTAATTCGTTTTGTGAGCAAGAAACTGGAGACAATGCCTTACTGTTCTAGTGAAGTGGAATATGCAGATATGATGTTTATTTATGGGTTTTGCAACAATGAATTCCACTGTCAATAAAAAGGAAATTGGCGGTTAGGCTGTTGCGATGTGAATAGAATACTTCCAAATCAATTGTATTATTTAGATACTGAACAAAGGGGAAAAATTGCATGTATCATTGAAACCTTCCCCCCCCCTTCTCCATCAGTGATATTCACTGGAATCTGATAAAGGAAAGAAAAGCAAGCCAAATGGAATCATCCCTTCATGAAAGATAGGCCTGTTCACTAAACACCGATCAAAGATTTAAAATGTATTTTCAAAAATCTCCCTTTCTCCATCAAAAGTATTCATCATACACCAGTCGAAAGGAAAAACACACTTAAGAAAGTGCTTTTGTCTCTGTCATATAAAAGAATGAGAACATTATAGAAAACTCACATTCTTCAGTCTTTCCTAAAAAAGGTAGTGCTTATATTCATGCAGTAATCGTAAGTCGTAAAAAAGCTGACGTTCAAAGTGCATAACCTCCCTACCTGGATTCCTTTGTCGTCATGATTACTGCCATTATCAGTCAATTAGCATAGACCTAGTAGTCCTGGCTACTGCTTCAAGAATTGCATGATATTTATACTACTTTCTTGATACATAAAGCTAATCATTAAAATTAGAATAGTGAAGTCTGTTCACAGGAGATTTACTAATTGAAGAGACTGTAATGTTACATTTTTCAAAAACCTGCTAGAAAAAACTCATAATTAGACTAGCAATCCAGTTGCTTAACCCTTAAACGCCAATTAGACGTATTAAACGTCGACAAAAATTGTCTGTTGGGTGCCGAATTGACGTATGAAACGACGCAAAAAAGTTTTTTTAAAAATTCAGGGAAAAAGAGTTATAGGCCTACTTGGCAAAAACTTATGTATCACGCACCTTGAGAGATGTTGGGAGTTCACGGATCAAGCTGTTGTTTTGTTTACAATCGTTACCCAGGCGCGCAAGCGCGAATTTCTTTCTTCTCACACTAAAAAGCATCAGCGACACATCTCGGAAATTATTTTGTGACTTTGACATAATTTTTGCACCATTTTATATTAGCCGTTACATAGAGTTTAATATATGAAAATGTGCGCAATTTCATGTAGAATATGTACAACCAAAAACAACCCATGGTTGTAGCTTTTATCAGTTTTGAAATATTTTCATAGAAATAACAATGTGCCAAAATTTCAACCTTCTGTCAACTTGACTCTACCGAAATGGTCGAAAAATGCAATTTTAAGCTAAAACTCTTATATTCTAGTAATATTCAATCATTTACCTTCATTTTACAACAAATTGGAAGTCTCTAGCACAATATTGCGATCTATTGGGAATTTATGAAAAAACATTTTCCTTACAACCGCGCGGTAACTTCCGAAAAAATCATAAATTTTTTTGTCCGATTGTCATAATGTTTGCACCGTTTTATATTAGCCGTTACATAAAGTTTTATATATGGAAATGTGTGCAATTTCATGTAGAATATAACAAAAAACTACCCATGGTTGTAGCTTTTATCAGTTTTGAAATATTTTCATATAAATAATGATAAGTGCTAAAATATCAACCTTCAGTCAACTTTGACTCGACTGAAATGGTCGAAAAACACAATTGTAAGCTAAAACTTATATTCTAATAATATTCAATCATTTACCTTTATTTTGTAACAAATTGGAAGTCTCTAGCACAATATTTCGATTTATGGTGAATTTAAAAATAAAAAACTTTTTCCTTACGTCCGCGCGGTAACTCTTCCTAAAAAATCAGACATTTTTTCGTCCGAAAGTCGTAATGTTTGCACCGTTTTATATTAGCCGTTACATAAAGTTTATATATGAAAATGTGCGCAATTTCATGTAGAATACAACCAAAAACACCCCATAGTTGTAGCTTTTAATAGTTTTGAAATATTTTCTTATAAATAACGATGTGCCAAAATTTCAACCATCGGTCAACTTTGACTCGACCGAAATGGTAAAAAAAACGCAATTGTAAGCTAAAACTATTACATTTTAGTAATATTCAATCATTTAACTTTATTTTGCAATAAATTGGAAGTCTCTAGCACAATATTTCGATTTATGGTCAATTTATGAATAAAACTTTTTCCTTACTTCCGCGCGGTAACTCTTCCGAAAAAATCATAAATTTTTTCAACCGATTGTCGTAATGTTTGCACCTTTTTAAATTAGCCATTACATAAAGTTTTATATATGAAAATGTGCGCAATTTCATGTAGAATACAACTAAAAACAACCCATGATTGTAGCTTTTATCAGTTTTGAAATATTTTCATATAAATAACGATAAATAGAAAAAATTCGACCTTCGGTCAACTTTGACTCGACCGAAATGGTCAAAAACTACAATTGTAAGGTACAACACTTACGATCTAGTAATATTCAATCAATTACCTTCATTTTGCAACAAACTGGAAGTCTCTAGGACAATATTTCGATTTATGGTGAATTTTTTATAACTTTTTTTTTTTTACGTCCGCGCATTACGAATTCATGCATCTTGTTGTGATAATATTTTATCTGTGTTGCTTTGATCGTTTTACAATTTGTTATATACCAAAATCATCGCAATTTAGTGTACAATACAACAAAAAATAATTAGCTCATTAGCTTTAACCGTTTTGCTCACCGCGATTTGTATACAATTATATATGAAATTTTTTTTTTCCTCATATATTCCAATATTTGTACTATATAATAATGATATTTTTTAATTTCTGATGGTTGTATACTAAACTTCAGGCAATGACAAAAAAAGGAGCCAAAGTTGAACTCTTAATCTTGAAAATTAAGCGTGCTGTGATTTTTAAAAAAAAACTATTTTTCCGCTTCGGCACTCACTCGCGAACGCCGCCGCATACTGGGGACACTTTCGGAAATACCGGCTCGGCAATTAAGTGTTAATGCACTTCATCAACCCCATCCCTTTATCTCCCTTTGCCCTGACTACTCTGACATCGCGTACGCCATGTTGGTGTCAAGGAAAACTGGCTATTTTAAAAATTTGCCTTACTTGTAAAAAAAACCTTTAAATGCATATGTCTATAGAACAGTTTTGGTTCAGAATGACCTTTTCTTTCACTTCTTGAAATATTTGCATAAACTCGTGTTACACCCTGTATATGGTCCAAAGAAAAATCCGCAAATAGGTGAGTTGGTAAAACAAGAAAGAAAACAGTTAAGATAAAAACTTGGTTATAAAAAAATTAGTACCACTTTTAAGATTGTGAGCACTAAAGGCAGTGCAGCCAACCTAAAAAATAATTATAGCAAAAATGTGGATAATATTTGACTTCTCCTCCTATGGATATTAAGTAAATGCATATATACATATATAAAGGTATAAGCCACGAGGGAAAAATAAACAACGGAGTTTCCGCAAGATCTTTTGACGTTCAAACGTTCAAAAGTAAAGGACGTTTGAACGTCGAAAGATCTTGCGGAAATTCCGTTGTTTATTTTTCCCTCGTGGCTTATACCTTTATTTATGTACGTATCACGTTCCAAACTTTCATGATTTAGTTATACATATACATACATACATACATACTGCACATCTGGTGAGTACATTTTCCATAAAGAGAAGAGGATTCCAGAGCAAATTTCCCTTACTAAATATACGTATTATGCTTAGAAATGTTTACCATATCTCAAAAGTGTATTTAGCTTTTGAAATTTTTGAGAATGAAATTGATTGTTTTGCCAGAATTTCTTGCTTTGACTATATTTTTTTGTCTGGTTTATATACAAGCAGTCCTCTGTTATCATCAATCTGGTTTTTTTGTGGCCTGTTTAGCAATGACGATAACTGGATTTTCGGTGCCAAAATGTGCCAATGTCCACTTATCATGCTGATATCTGGTTATTGGTGCTGATAACTAGGGATCAGTGCTGTTATCACCGATTTTCGGTTATTGTCACCTCGTCAGGAACAGAACACCCTGCGAATAATTGGGGACTGTCTGTATATTGGTTTTTAATTCTATTTTGTCATATATATTTATATTTATTTTCATATTTCTCAAAAGTCAAAATTAGTTTTACTTCTGACATTTCTCATGATTTCCATTGATCATCAGAATTTGTTTTATTTCTTGAGATTGCTTATACTGTTACTAGAACAAGCTTATACTGTTACTAGAACAAGATGGTATGATACGATACACTTTCCATTTTCTTACAGCTCGGATGAAGAAGGTGAGGTCAAGGAAGATGAAGAGACACCAAATGGTGCTGCCCCAACTATTCTACGCCCTCACCCATTTGCAACAGTTTCAGTAATTAATCCAGATGAAATTCCAGATGTACCCAAAAATAGGTTTTTGTACCGGGGTGGGCCTGAAAAGGATGGAGATCAAATGCGAATTGACAGAGGCAGAGAAAGAGTCAGAGCTTACACCAAAAGTGGGCGCAAAGTCAAAGGACGAGGATCTTTGGTAAGTGTTTACCAGTTTTTTAACAGCTGCAATGCTTGGATAACATCAGTGCTTTTAAAAATTTTCATTGGGAATATAATATCCTAACTTGCAGTTGCAAGAAGTTGCTTTTATTAACTGTATCCCAAGTTTTGAAGTATTTTAGCATAGTCGAGAAAATAAATTAGATATAGAATATTGCTTTGGTAATGATCTTGATATGGGACTGCCAGAGATAAACTAGACATATTCATCTTAGTAACAAAGATTGTAAGCCTGTTATTGTTTGAGATTTTTGTGTGAGGTAAAATCCTGTTACTAGTAAAGGTTTTTTTTCACTTATTCCCTGCTTGTATATTGATTGTCTTGTGAGAAGTGCATCAAACAAGTGTGAGAAATTCCAGAAGTTAAGACACCTTTGTGGTTATTGATAAATTACAATGACCTGATCTCAGTCATTTTTGGGTTCAGGATATGAAGGAAAAACAGGAGACAGAGATAAGTTTACGTGTATGATGTAGGGCATGCAAAAATAATAATCAAGGAAATATTTAACACAGGTGTATTCTTCTTAGCTACACAAGTGGCCTTTACTTTTGCTTGTAATTATTACTTTAACTATACTAGTGCACAACCGGACGGCAGGTTAGACTCTTATTGACACACATGGTGATACACGTCTTTGTGTGGCAGCCAACGGGAACAGGACTGACTGTGGGTGCGGGGCACTGGGCACTTGTCTCGACCTAGTCTGTCCCGTATGGGGCCCGCTAATGAACTGAACTGTATTTCAAATGCCCCATTCACACAGCATTGTTATGCAAGAAGCTGATGGTTATTCTGGCTCCTCAGACACAAGGGCCAATCAAGAATGGATATAAAGAGGTGATGCGTGGCACTCTTTTGAACTGCCCAAGCCATGCCAACTTGTAACTTCTTTGATGGTTGACTTGTGTTGTCGCGCACACAAGGTATCACTTTAATGGTTTCATGGGACTTCAGAATATCACGGAAAAGGCCTATTCAAAACTCTATTGAAACAGCTCATTACTCCCTCCCCAGTTCTTGTGTCCCGCAAGACATACACTGATCTTATGATTTGCGTATTGTTGTTGTTCTTTGAGTGCCGTACCGTCCAGTTTGTGCAAAATCTAAAACTATTAGGGTAGGGCCATTTGGCGTGTTACAAACACAAGTTACAACAAATGAATCTCATGTCTCACAATGTCATACAGAAAAACAAATTTAGGTTCACTGTCAATAATATCAATGAAAAAATGGATAGTCACAGCTCCAGTTCGAAAAAGCTTCATCATAAAAAAAATTCACATGGTATGAGTCAAAAATGAACGTTACTCATAAGAAATTTTGTAAAAGTAGAAGAAATGTTACTGAATTCCTTCTGGACCACAATAAAAACAAAATGAAAAATAAAAATTCAAAGATTACACACAAAATAACTTTCAATTTCAAAATAATCTTACATTCCCACATCATCGATGGAAGATCACAAATTTCTGACAAAGCATAAATAGCATTGACAATGATATGAGATTTTGGACACAGTATAATTGGCATCAATAGAAATTTTAAAAAATTAGATGCATTGCAATAAAATGTGTTTAATATGACTTGAAATGGAATGAAAAATAATCATGCAATAAAAAACAATACAATTATGAACACAGACTCACTCATTATATGCTTGGAACTGTAGCAAAATGTTTAAAAAAAATTAGACATCAATTTCTCAGCAATAACTGACATGAAACAAAAGTGCATAATCATGGTTTTATTATTCTGTGTTCACTTTGTGAAGGACACATTTACTCGTGACCTGCGCTGGTATGCTATGCAATGCACCTACACGCACTTACAAATTATGTGGATAATTTGCTTTATTGAAGAGGGGGGAAAGGGTGGCACAACAGGTTACTTTTTTTTTATGAAGAATTTATCTTGTGCATGTTCAGAAAACAGTGACTTGTCAGTCAACTCCTCACTCACTAGCTAACACATACACACTCAACACATGCACACTTCCATGGCACTCGCTCAACACATTCACAGACTCACTTGCCTCTGTTTTCAGTGTGACTCACCCACAGGTGTAACTGAAACACTTAACTCTATGCATCGCAGTTCCTCTCTCTCTCTTTGGCACGTGCCTTACAGTACTCTTGGGAAGAGCATTGGCTACTCTTATTACTCCCTTTTATATATATATATATATATATATATATATATATATATATATATATATATATATATATATATATATATATATGATACGATCAATCCCCACAACGTCAACTAACAGTTGCTCGATCCTATGATCTTGTTGAGAAATTAATATTCTTAAGGACATTTCTGTATCGGGGATAAATTACAATTTGTTCTCACTTTGTCATCAAATTTAAGAATTACTACTCTTCCCCAATGAAATTCAGACTACTCTTTCAACAAATATATCAGTCATGTTACTTTACTCAAACATTCTTTAATGAACTTACGTTAATAATTCTGTCTTTAAATCTTAATCACAATTTTTCGATGGGGACAGATGGGATGTATTGTTGTTCATGATACTTTAAATGTGATCAGAACATGGCCTAAGAGAACCATCCCTTTTTTTCTCTCTCTTATTTGTTATATACATTTTTTCTAATGTTACTTTTGACAAATTCCATATCTGCATTTCCCTAACACATCATGCTACTGATTACACTACTAAAGGCTACACAACTCGTTCATTGTGCTGTCAAACTACTACTAATATTACTATCAGTGACAATTTTTAGCAATCACGAGAGCGGGTAGGGAGATGGCTTCTAGGCGGGGCGAGGTCTCCCACCTCTGGGGGTGTGAAGGGGATACCCTATGAGGATTGGGGATGTGATGAGAGGGGATACCCTCTCATCACATCCCCAATCCCACAGTGTCCCAAGAGTCTATCCTGTACTGTCCTTCTCTCTCTGCCATACAGCTGAGATGTTCCCATTTTCTATGCAATTTGCTCACAGGTCAGCTGCTCTATTAGTGCCAGCAGCGGTGACTGCGGTTTGTTACTGAAGCTATTAGTTGGCTTGTATCTTCTTTACATCATGCCTGTATTCTCTCGCTGGTTGCTGGCTGTCATCTGACGTCTATCAGCTATTCCTAATTCTAACATCGCACTGTCCTATCTATACCTTAGGCAGGTATTGTGACTTCCTTCACATGTCAAGGTAGGTAAGGGAACTTCTGCACTATTCACCTTAACACCATCCCTCTACTCTTTAATAGGTCGCGATCAGAAGTAGGAGTGGACTTCCCCCTTCCCACAGGGTCATGGGGGAGAGGCTCTGGTCAACCTCTCTCTGTTCCATCATTCTTGACTCATGGTTGGGAAGGTTGTCTTCTACTCCCCTACTTCTCAGGGGTGGGGATTTGCATCCCTTCCTGCACAACAAGACAACAAGGTGTCCCTTGCTCCCGGGCACTGCATAACAGTCCCGCATGGCACTGGGGGTAACCAGGGGTACCATCCCGGCGTTACCTCCATGCCACCTCCTGCTGCCACCTTCCGTCCTTCCTGATGAGGCTGGACTGCTTGCCATCTCTCCGTTCAAAACACTTTCATTACTCCTCTACTTTGTCTGCTACACGGGTCGGTACCGGTGGCGGGGAGGGGGTCACAAAGGTTGCTCAGGTGCCACCACCGCGGCATCACCAGCGTTTGAATTCTGCGGGCTTGGCACTGTAACCATCAATTTTGAATTCTCCCACACTTGTCTTTGTCACGAACAGATTTTCCTAATATATTGTTAATACGTACTTTCTCCAATTCGAATTCTCTCTCCCGCCCGTTCATCACCGATTTCGGTCGCGAAACTGTCTAACAGCAGTAATTTAATAACGATTTCTGCGATCGTACTCTGTCTGTCTGATTAGCACTGCGCATTTCGAAATTGTAGGGTGTGATTGTACACTGTCTTTCTGGTTAGCAATATGTATTTTGAAATCATAGGGTGTGACTGTACACTGTCTTTCTGGTTAGCACTGTGCATTTCGAAGTAGGGTGTGTGATTGTGCACTGTCTTTCAGGTTAGCACTACGCTTTTCAAAAGCATGGCATATGATTATACACTTGTCTTTCTGGTTAGCACTGCACTTTTCGAAATTTTAGGGCCAATCGATTTATTCCCGTTCTTAGCATTATCCGCCACTTTTCTGCTAATTGCTTTATCCATAACTATTTTTATCCAGTTCGTTCGTTTCACCATTTCCTTCGTCATCGCCGTCCATTGAACTTTCTCTCGTTTCCATGTTTCTTTCACTTCATATTACTATTTGTCGGCTAAAATGATTTAACACTAACATTTGTTTGACACCTCATAAGACCTCACAAGTTCCTTATAAGAACTGAAGAACCCCACAAGACTCACAAGACTCATCAGGACCCCACGACTGACACCAAAATTATATGGCCTGATCTCGGTCATTTGTGGGTTCAGGATATGAAGAAAAAACAGGAGAGAGATAAGTTTACATGCATGCAATGTAGGACATGCAAAAATAATAATCGAGGAAACATTTAACACAGGTGTATTCTTCTTAGCTACACAGGTGGCCTTTACTTTTAATTGTAATTATTATGTTAACTAAACTAGTGCACAACTGGACGGCAGGTTAGACTGTTATTGACACTCATGGCGATAGATGTTTTAGTGGCGGCCGAAGGGAAGGGGACTGACTGTGGGTGCGGGGCACTGGGCACTCATCTCGACCCAGTCTGTCCCGTATGGGGCCCGCTAACGAACTGAACAATGTTTCAAATGCCCTATTCACACAGCATTCTTATGCAAGAAGCTGATTGGTTATGCTGGCTCTTTAGACACAAGGGCCAATCAAGAATGGACACAGAGAGATGCGTGGCACTCTTTTGAACTGCCCAAGCCACGCCAAATTGTAACGTCTTTGGCTGTTGACTTGTGTTGTCGCACACACACTCAGTATCACTTACAACGGTTTCATTGGACTTCAGAATATCACGGAAAAGGCATATTCAAAACTGTATTAAATCAGCTCAACAGTAAGTCCCATATACACGGAACTCCAATTTTGGAACATTAAAATATGTGAACCTGCATGTGCAAGTAAAGTACTTAATGGCTATTTGAATACAGTAATACCCCAAACTTATGTGAGGTTAGGTTCCACACCTCCTCTCGCAAGGGGAATTTTCTCTTATGATTGGCACTGTCTCGTAAAATGCTAATAAAAGGATTTTGACAAAGGAAAAATCTATTTCTGGGGGAAGACCTGTGTCGCCCGGTGAAAAATCCCTGTAGCTCATTTTTCAAGTATAAATATATCCTAAATATACCAAAGAAAAAGCTTACATGGTATGCTGAAGTTACTACCCTCAGTGGAGCACCCTGAAGGGTGTCGGTATAAGTAAAGGGCGAAGTGGATTACTATTCACAGATCCTCTGGCACTTAGAAGATTCCCTCTTAAAAATCCCTCTGCGGTGGGAGCCGTTCCAAGCATCCCCCGCCTCACCCTCCACTCGCTACTACTACTAATACCCACGCGCTACCTCATTCCTGGAATATACCTCCAGGCTTGGATTGGCCAAGGGTGGGGGAAAGCAAGGCGAAAGAGAAAAAGGGCTGGGTTCACCAGGCGACACAGGTCTTCCCCCAGAAATAGATTTTTCCTTCGTCAAAATCCCTTTTCTGGGTTCGACCTGTGTCTGCCGGTGAAAACATATGAGAGAATTCCATCCAAGCCAAATAGAAATCAAACCAGTATATTGAAATTGAATTTAATGTCTAAACTTAATGTAGAAAATAAACTTATATACTACTTAAACTATGGCTTAAACTATGACTTCAGAGCAATATTTACAAGAACTGGTAATGCTAAAGTACAACATGGTACCCAAATTAACTGGACGGATATGTACAGATTGGACGTAAAACAATCATGGCTTTACGACCAATATCACAGTAATATATACATAAGTTCCTGGGGCGGGATGGCCAAGGACCAGCCCGGTCTGGAAGAGATAGGTTGGTGGGGAATACGAGCGAGTCAGGCAGGAAGGAGAGAGTATTAGGGAAAGGGAAACAGAAGGGCTAGAAGGAAGTCTATAAGGCACAATTATTCGGGGGAAACTATGCTTCCCGCTGCCACTGTTGGGAATTTAAGGGCCTCTATATTTTTGAGATAGTGGCGTTTAAATACTGCTGGAGATTTCCAACCCGTGTACTTCTTCAGGTCCTCAAAGTTCATGTTTTGAAAATAGTTAATAGAGGTGGCTACTGCCCGGAAGTCATGGACATGTGGGACTGAATCTGGATTGGCTTGTTTAATAAAGTATAGTATTTGTTGCCTAATACCTTTCAGAGAAATTGTCCCACCTTTCTCTCTCATAAACAGAGGGCCTGAAGTCTTTTGAGAATCCTGGCTAGGAAGGATTTCAGTGTATTAACCGGATACAATGATGTGTCCTGCATAAGAGGGAGAATTTTAATTTTCCAAGGAGTCCACCTGTTTTGTGGGTCCTCGTTTTTAGCCAGAAATTGCCGATCGGGTGATAGCAGGACTTCACCTGATGGGAGGAATTCAATATGGCCTGGATTCCTGGAGAGAGCTGAGAGTTCAGATATTCTGACTCCTGAGGCTAGGGCCATCAAAAATAATGTTTTCCTAAGAAGGGTTAGATATGGGGCATGCCTCATTGTTAGAGTCCAGAGGCAAGTCTAAGGACATCATTCAGGAACCAGGAGACCGACTGGGGGCGATCTGCTGGTCTCAAGCGGGCCGCATGCTCTAGGAATCTAGGAGAGTATGCGTCTGATAGGTTAATATTAAAACCTACCTGGAAAATCTTCCGTACTGCTGATTTTACCGTAGTAATCGTACTGGCGGCTAGATTCTTCTCGAAGAGAGATCTAAAAAATGAGATGGCCAAATTTGTGGTCATCTCGTGAGCATCTGAGTCCTTCAGAAAGTTAGCTAATTTCTTAACTGCTGAATCGTATTGTCCAATGCTTGCATCCTTCTGAGCTGTAAACTTCATATAGTCCATAAAGTTAGGGCACTCAGAATTCTTGAGGAAGCTGACACAGTCTGAGTTTGTACTCCTGCGTCAATCCCGGATGGGGGATCGTCTGGGCCTGAGACTCAGTTCTAGAAGAAGTGGATACCAGTTGCTCTTTGGCCAGTCAGGTGCTACTAGGGCTACCTGGCCTGTGAAGGATCTTAGTTTGTGTAAGACCTCATCAGAAGATTCACTGGTGGAAAAAGGTAGATTTTCTGCCAGTTTGTTTCATTTTACGGACATTGCGTCTGTGGCGAATGCTAGTGGTCTAGTTTTGGAGCCACGTAGCAGAGTAGTTTGTGGTTGGCTTCCGTGGCAAAAAGGTCTACTTGAAGGCCCTGAATTGATTGCCAATCCACCGGAAGGAATCTTCATCCAGTGACCACTCTGACTCCATCGGAGTGACATTCCTGACTCCTGCTAGGTGAACTGCTGATAGGTGCCATTGGTTCTTATCTGCCAGCAAGAAAATCACCAGAAGAACGTGATTCAACTTGCTTTGACCTGTTAGCCTCCTCTGTTTACGCAGGGACTACTATTAGACTGTCTGAGCCCCAGTCTTATATGTTTCTTCTTGGCCGGAGACAGGACGTTTCAGGGTCAAGAACACTGCCATTGCTTCCAGGATATTGATATGAAACTAGCGTAATGTCTCCATGTTCCTTGTACCTTCTTGTGCTGAGAATACCCTCCCCACCCACTTAGGGATGCATCCGTGTGGATAGTTAAAGACAGAGGGAACTGAAGAGGTACTGACTTGGACAGGTTCCGGTGATCCGTCCAAGGACAGAGCCTCTTTGTCAGAATAGGCGGAATCACTGAAGACCTGTCTCCGAGTCTGATATTGGCTCTTGATCTCCAGACCCGATTGATATCCTTCAATCTGGCCTTTAACAGGACGTCCGTCACGGACGCGAACTGTAGCGAACCTAGAATCCTTTCTTGGGCCCGGTGAGAAGCTTTCTTGCACTTTAGAAAACGCTTCGTGGCTTTTGCTATCTCTTTTGCCTTCTTGATTGGGAGAGGTAGCTCGTGTCTGTTCAGGTCCCATTGGATTCCCAGCCACTGGAAACGAGAAGCTGGGGTGAGGCTGGATTTCTCCCTGTTTATCTGGAATCCTAGTGATTCCAGAAACTGCATTACCTTGTATGTTGACCTGCGGCATTCCTCGACACTGGTTGCCCAAATGAGCCAGTCGTCTAGGTAAGCTACCAACAGAATGCCCTTCGTCCTTAGGACTTGTACTATCGTCTCTCCTAGTTTGGTAAATATCCTGGGCGCAATGTTGATCCCAAACGGCATGACTTTGAATGAGTAAACCTTTTTGTTTCCCTAGTTTGAACCCTAGGTACGGAGAGAAGTTCCTTGCTACCGGAACGTTATAGTAGGCATCTGTAAGATTGATAGAGGTGGTGACGGCCCCACGGGGAAGTAAGGTCCGAACTTGCTAGGTGGTTAGCATGCAGAACTTGTCGCTGCGATTGTACAAGTTGAGACGGGACAAGTCCAGAATCACACTTCTTTTGCCTGAGTCTTTCTTGGGGACACTGAACAGACATCCCTGAAATTTTATGCGCCCCACTTTCTTTATTGCTTTCTTCTGGAGGAGGTCCGTGGTATAGTCTATCAGGTCCACCGTAGGTTTTTGATAAAAGGTGACTGGTGGAGGAGGCCCTTTCTCCCAACTCCACCCTAAGCCTTTCGAGACTATACTGTGAGCCCATGGACTGAAGGTTCAATGGTCCTGGAAAAAATACAGCCTCCCTCCTACCTGCGGACCCTCACTGGTTGGGTGCAGGTCTGGAGCCTCTGCCTCCATGGAAGCCTCTTCCTCTTGCTCCGCCACGTAGTCGTGGCCACCTCTGGCTCAACTACTTCCGGCATGCCTACTATAGGAGCGAAAGAGATCTCTCGCTTCATAGGTAGGGTTAAAGGCCGGGGAAGTTACTATGGCCGAAGAGGTAAACGGCTGTGGGGCTGACGGAGTTTGTACTAAGACAAACTGCTGTTGGGGGTGCGCTTTTGAGGTGGAAGGTTTTCCGACCTGGGAAAATGGCACTGCTTGTACGATTGCTTGTGGCCGAGAGCCCTGGTAAGGGTTATATCTCCTTGCCTTCTTCTTGGTTTTTTGATTGGTGTCCGGACCCTTCAAACTGATGTTTGAAGGGGAGACCCCAGCGAGCCCGAAGGCTCTGGTTTGCCCTGGATGCCTCCTGGAGGATGTTGGTAACTTCCTCCTTTGGGAAAAGGTTTTCTCCCCAGATAGAAGATCTGATGAGCCTATGGGGCTCATGTTTTATGGAGGCACCCGCTAAGACGTGCTTCCTACAAGCGCGCCTTGCCACAACAAAATTGTACAGGTCTGACTGGAACATTTGTAAAAGCGCCTTAGTCAGAACCCTGAATACTTGCTCCTCATTGTAGGTGGACGCTACAAACTCCGCCGCAGTGACGGAGTTGATAGACCTTGCCAGTCTGGTCTTTGCCTCGAACTCCGTTTTCACTAGGTGATCCGGAATCTTAGGCAATCTCTCAGAAAACAGGTCGGAAGTGCAGTCCGGGTCGAGTGGTAAACGTCGCCGGAGCGTCCTTCCAAAAGTCTGGTCCTGTTGGAAAGAGAAGGAGGTAGCCTCCATCTCCCTCAATACTGGAAGCGGCTTGTCATTTGCCGCAGCTTGTAGTGTTTAAATCCGCCACCTTAGATGTGTATGGTGACGGAACGCCGTCCGGGGTCACAAACATCGTGGAGGAGCCTTTATGTGGCGTTAACTTCGTGATGATGCAACCCCATTCGGACAAGGTGCGGACCCAGGTGTTTTGAGCCTGCTCTCTCGGGAAGATAACCGTCTCCTTGGGGACTTTATCTACCCGGACCAGCGCATGTTGGGCCAGTCTCACAAACCCAGGGAATGGGAATTGGAGACCTGGAGGAAACAGCTTGAAGTCCTCAATCGGCCGGGTTCCGCACCCTTCAATAATAAGTTTCTCGTCCAAGAACGGGGCATGAAGTGCTAGCCTTCAAGGATTCTCCTTATCAAAAGGAGGAAGCTTGGAAGCATCCGGTACCATCATAGACAGGGCCAGAGTACCGAAGTGAAGGAGGCCGGAGAGAGCATATCCTCCAAAGGCTTTATCATCTCGGTCAGAGACGTAAACGCCTGACCGGAGGCATCCGGGGCTGAGGCGAGGCGCATTGCCTCGAGCCTTTGATCTATGACCCCACTAACCTTTGACACAGAAGGCTAGTGAGGCTTCTAGGTCAACACCATCTTCCGCCGCCCTAGGACGTGGAACTTGTAAACCTATTCCCGCAGTAGGGCGAACGGTTTAGGGCAGCAGGCAATTGGGTAGAGGTCGACGGCTGTGGAGCCGAGGACAACTCCGTCGCTGCTGGTGGAGCTGGCTTTGTGCCTTTCTTCAAGGTTTTTGTGTTAAAATTTTTACTTTTGGGAGTGACAGAAAGTGCTCCCGCAGCAGGAGGGGTGGGCTTAGAGAAGCCCAGGAAGGAAGAGGAAGAAGGAGGAGTAGGACTAAGCAAAAGACTCGCTTCGATTACCTCCCCACCTACCTGCTCTTCCGTGACCATAGGCTCTAGGTTTATATTGATGGCCGCTACATCGTCCATCAGGTCCTGGTCGTCAGTGGCCGGTGTGGTCGCCAATCGGATGGCTTCAATCAGCGGTTCAGCTACCTCCACTGGCACCGCTGTGGTGGCTGTTGCCCCCTGGAAAAGTAGAGCACAAAGTCCTGCATCCAGCACGTATGGCTGTCCCTTTGGGGCATTCTTGCCAAAGCCGGCCACCCACTTCCTCATGTTGGTCTTCACTTCGTGGCGGGTCGCTGGATCGGCCTGTCAGGGAGGAATCGTATTAGTACAATGCCTGGAACAAAATCCAATATACATCTTATTAAGTTTATTTGACATGACTTAAACACAAATGGTGTAGTGAAGAAACTTACATGCTCATCAACTAGAGAGGACACTATCTCATAGCACACCGTACACGCGTCGGGGTGCCAGACCATGTAGCTCTCTAGCTGTAAGACGCGGCAGTTAGCGTGAGAGCGGCACACTACATGGCCATACAGCTTGCCTAGGGAGGCGGGGCACCCTCTGCCTGGCACCGGACCATCTGTAATGGAAATTGATTATGAGTACCGAACTTCGGTAAGCAACGGAGAGAGCATGCACCTTAATCTAGATAGCCGGACCTAGTTGATGAATTCCGCCGACGCCATGAATTAGGACGGAATAGAGAACTGGCAATGTATTTCTTAATGCTCCGTTGCCGAGTGTGGGGTGAGTCACACAGGCCTGGTCATTATAGGACCGGAGCTATGGGGGGGTGGTGCGAAGCTCCGTCTGCTAGCTGAATCGCTCCCCCAAACTCTCTTGTAATGCAGGAGGAAAGGGGCTGGTGCGGGGGGAGTCAGTAGGGTATACACCTCTGAACCTGCACGCATTAATTTAAAGGGAGCGAAGCTCCCGCCCGAAACCTCCCGAGTGAGAAGGATTGGAGAGAGAAGCAACGAGTGATGGAGCTGCTATAATGAATGCTCCGGAGCTACCTCCGCCGACTGGTGCGGTACCACTTGTGAGTCGGCGGCGTCTACTCGGAGACACACGGGGTGGTATATAAATAATAACACTACACCACTCCCTCCCCCCTTATTTCACAGTCCTCCCATCCCCCTCTAGTAAGAGGGGGGGGTTAAGAATGTGGCGCTTGTGGTTGGTCACGAACGCCTGGCCACCCACCCGATCAGAGACGGACCTATACCAGGTAACATGGCCTACCCTTTGTAGAGAGAAGGCCGACTGGCTCATGGCCGGTCGTGGTTAGGTGGTGGTCGCTCATGATCAGGAGGCTATGCCGGGTAGCCAGACGTACCAGACCGGCATTTCATAACAATATAAATGTTACAATATACTAGTATATACATAGCGAGGTCTAATGGAGGGATTGCAAGGATATTAGGCTAAGAAAGGAGGGAAGGAAGCACCCCTATGGATCTGGCTAAGGACCGAGAACACAACAAACTGGGCAGGGTACGCCAAATGACCACCCCTGCCAGATTGAAGTGGATGGTAGACCTCGACCAAACCTACTAAACCGAAATTCTTCGGCTTAGACTGGCCGGGCGGGTACCTCAGGCAAAACTGCTAAACCGATTTGTTCGATTTAGGCAGCAGTGAGGTAGATCCAAGATCACACCGGTTGAGAACTATTATATTATAACGTCCTCCCTGCTAGCCTAATAGCACCACAGGGGAAGTTAGGTGTGTTTAAGGGTACTAGGTAAGGGACCCCTAGCCTACCTTCCTAGGCTAGCCTATGCTAGGTTTAACTAGGTGAGGAGATGATGCAACCCCTCCAACCTCATTAAATCAATCATGTACAAAATCTAGACATATCTAAATCATACTTCTCATATATATCCTCCTAATTCAGGAGGGAGGGAGAACGAGAGAGAGAGGGGGAACGGCCCCTCCCTCTCTTTTCCCGAATATGATAAATACGACAAAAATGATATTATACACCGTTATAAATCATGCAGAGATAGGCGCCAACCCGCCCCTGAACCGCTGGGGGGGCCTTTTATTTACGACGTAAACTAACGCACTGCTCTGTACCCCCAATGAAAGCCAAGGGCGGGTTAGGCCCACCCTAAAATCAGTACGGATTGGTATTGTAAAACATATATGGTACTGACGCTTCAATTTAGAAAAAGTACATATGCCTAACATATAATTTTGATATTTCATAGGTCTTGTGTGCTGAAAATTTGCACGCGTTCCGATGACGCTCCCAAAAATGGCGGCTCAGCCGACGGCTCCCCCAATACTATTCTGTAGGGCCAAAGGTTACTTATGGGGAAATAATCCATCATAAAATCAAAAACACGTAAATTGGGGTACTCAACTTAGGTGTTAGAAGTAACATCTGACAAAGCCATGATGAAACAAATGGAAAGAACTGGGCAAAACTCCTGGAGCTAAAAGACGTGCAGCACACACAAAGACCGCTAATACAGGAATGCGGTAGCGCGTGGGTATTAGTAGTATTAGCGAGTGGAGGGGAGGCGGGGGACGCTTGGAACGGCTCCCACCGCAGAGGGATTTTGAAGAGGGAATCTTCTAAGTTGCAGAAGATCTGTGAATAGTAATCCACTTCACCCCTTTACTTATACCCGACACCCTTCAGGGTGCTCGCGCTGAGAGTAGTAACTTCAGCATACCATGTAAGCTTTTCCTCTGGTATATTTAGGATATACTACGTATTTATACTTGAAAAATGAGCTACAGGGATTTTTCACCTGCAGACACAGGTCGAACCCAGAAAATGCATACTTCTAGAGTTTGAACACTAAATATGACCCTAATCAAGCTTCCTAAATATAAGCTAACTTTTAAATGAAATTAAAGTTAATGTAATTTTCATGTAAAAGTTAGCTTAGTACAATTACCCTTTAAAAAAGAAGTGGATGGGTGGGATAAATATAGGTGTGTGAAGATTAAATACATGCAACATAGTTCTCTCTTCTTTCCCCTTCTTTAGGAAGTTCTTTATTCTCTCTCTCTCTCTCTCTCTCTCTCTCTCTCTCTCTCTCTCTCTCTCTCTCTCTCTCTCTCTCTCTGTGACGTTTCCTCCTGATCTACAGGACATTATCAAGCGATAACTGCTGAGGGGCTTAATTCCAGTGGCGAGTCCATCTTCTTATATCGTGATATTGTGGGCTCTTGAGTACGGTCAGAGCATCTCTCCGGCAGGTCGGGTTTTCATTGGTTCCTGGGAGGTGACTCATATGGCGGGCGTTTACGAGTCTTGCAGACCTTCTCAGGCGGGGGTATCACCGGGAGCCTCTTGATTGGCTTCTACCTGAGTGACGTCACCCCTGGTATTATTTTCATGTCCGGTGTTTTATTTCATGCGTGGTTCAGGTGCTCTCCTGATGATTTTAATATTCCTGACGATGTCGTCTCTCGTGATGTTGTCAGGAATATTAAGATCATCCGGGGAGCACCTGACCCACTACATCTGCGTCTCCTAGAAGCGCTGCTTATCCTCGAACAAAAGCCTCCCCTTAATACCACCCAAGAAGCGTTCCTGATACCGACGTGTGTGAGGAGACACTCTCCCCTCCCCCTCAACAAAAGTACCAGCGGGCATGAAACAAACACCGGACATGAGAATAATACCAGAGGTGACCTCACTCAAGTAGAAGCCAATCAAGAGGCTCCCGGTGATGCCCCCCGCCTGAGAAGGTCTACAAGACTCGTAAACGCCCGCCATATGAGTCACCTTCCCAGGAACCAATGAAAACCCGACCTGCCGGAGAGGTGCTCTGACCGTATTCAAGAGCCCACAACATCACAATATAAGAAGATGGACTCGCCACTGGAATTCAGTCCTTCAGCAGTTATCGCTTGATAATGTCCTGTGGATCAGGAGGAAACATCGCGTTAGAGAGAGAGAGAGAGAGAGAGAGAGAATTGTATAAGCAATAATAAATGACTCAACCGAATTTTACCATGCCCTTGGTGCGTTGCTCGCCGTCATCAGAAAGATAGAGAAGACTCTTTACAGGATTAATAGTGCTGAGGCAGCAGTCATTTTTTAACAAAACATATTATTATTATTATATATATTTAGAAAATATTAATAAATAACATTAGTATATACTACTAGCCTCCTGTGGGGGCAAGCCAGCCTCAATGGGTGCCGGTCCCAAGCCCGGATAAATAGGGAGGGTTGGTGTCAGGAAGGGCATCCGACTGTAAAAACCCACGCCAAAACCAATGGAATGAGTCGTGATATTGAAGAGAATAGGGCTAGGGCGTACTCCGTAAACGACGCACAGACACTCGCCCTAACTCTGTGACAAGGCGAGGGGCTATTGCATCATGAGCGGTGTGCAGCTAAAGAAGCGACTCTAAATGTGATCAGAATAGGCCAGCTCAATATTGGGTCTATGACAGGAAGAGGAAGAGAGTTGGCAGAGTAATGAGGATAAGAGAGTGGATATTTTGTGTGTGCAGGAGGAAAAACTCGATGGAAGGGTAATAAAGCTAAAGAACTGGGGGATGGCTACAAGTTAATCTATAGTGGAGCAAAGAGCAGGTAGAAATGGCGTTGGAGTAGTGTTGTCGGGGGAAATGAAGAATGCAGTGACGGAAGTGAGTAGAAAGAATGACCGCATTATGAGAGTGAAGATATGTTATGGAGGGGAAACAATGAACATCATTAGCGCTTATGCTCCACAAGTGGGCTGCACAGAGGAAGAAAAAGCCGGTTTTTGGAACGAAATGAGTGAGGTAACGCAAGAACTGGAAGAGCAGGAGAGGACTGTAGTGGGGGCAGACTTTAATGGACATGTCGGAAATGAAAAGGATGTAATTGAACGTGTGCATGGAGGACATGGGATTGGGAGAGAAACCCAGAAGGAGAGAGTATAGTAGACTTTGCCGTGTCCTTTGATATGGCAATAGTGAACACATTCTTCAAAAAGAAGAGGGAGCACTTGATAACATACAGGAGTGGCGGTAGATGCACACAAATAGATTACCTCCTTTACAATAGATCAAGGCTGGTGGAAGTTAGGAATTGTAAAGTTATCCCATGACCACGTGGCCCCCCAACATAGGCTCCTTTGTATGGATTTAAAGATGAAAAAGAGAAAAGAAAACGAAAAAGAATGGGGTAAAGGAAAATGCAAGTGGTATAAATTGTTAGGGAGGGATAATGATAGAGAGAGAGTTCAGGAGAAGAGTGCTGGGAGAGGTTGATCTGGGAATTGAAGATGTGGGAGAATGGTGGAGGCATAATGCATCAGTGATTAGAAGACATGGAAAGGAGATACTAGGGGAAACATCTGGAATAGTATGGGAGGAAAAGGAGAGCTGGTGGTGGGAAGAAGAGGTGGGGGAAGTGGTGAAAGGTAAAAGGGAGGCAAAGAAGAGATTTGAAAAGAGTCACAGCTGCAGGAGGACAGAGAAAGATTAAGAGAAAGAAACAAAGAAGTAAAAAGGGTGGTAGCTCAAGCTAAGGCAAGGGCATATGAAGAGGTTTATAATGAACTGGAAACCAGGAAGGGTTGAGTAAGATGCTCAAACTGTCAAAAGTAAGAAATAAAAGAACAAAGGACATCACCCATATTAAGCAAATGAAAGATGGAATGGTACTGTCGTAAAAAAGGAAGAAGACATCCTGAAAAGATGGAAAGAGTATTTCGAACAACTGCTAAATGAAGAAAATGAAAGACTTGTAAGAGAGGATGGACAAGTAAACATGGGAATGGGTAATGGGGATAATCTAGGGATGAAGTGATACGAGCCTTAAAAAGAATGAAGAATGGAAGGCAACAGGACCTGACTTAATCCCAGTCGAAGTTTGGAAACGGCTTAGGAGAGGAAGGGGTAGACATCTTGTATGATCTGATGGTAAAAATATTCGAACAGGAAAGATACCAGAAGAATGGCGGAAAGCATATTGATACCTATATTTAAAGGTAAAGGTGATGTCCAGGAATGCAGTAATTATAGAGGTATAAAACTAATGTCTCACACGTTGAAGATTTTGGAAAGAAATCATAGATAGCAGGCTGAGAGAGGAAGTTCGAATAGGGAAGGAACAGTTAGGATTTATGAAGGGAAGCGGCACAACGGATGGAATATTTGCATAAGGCAGCTAATGGAGAAATTCAGAGAAAAACAACGAGACCTGCATCTGGTATTCATAGACCTTGAAAAGGCCTATGACAGAGTGCCAAGGCAAGAAATATGGAGATGTTTGAGGGAGAAGATGGTGCCGGAAAAGTATGTCAGAGTTATTCAGGAGATGTACAGGAATGTGTATACTAGAGTGAGGAGTAGTGTTGGTGAGACGGATGGATTTGAGATAGGAGTTGGATTACACCAGGGGTCAGCACTTAGCCCATTCATCTTTAACATCGTGATGGATGTAATGACCAGGGATGTTAGAGAAGCAGTGCCATGGTGCATATTATACGCGGATGACATTGTGTTGTGTTCAGAGGGGAAGGAGGAGTTGGAGGGGAGGTTGGAGAGTGGAGAGCAGGCATTGAGGAGAGAGGAGAATAAGCAGATCAAAACCGAATATATGTGTTCTAGTATTAATGAGGACGGTGGAAGTAGCATAAGATTGGGTGGGGAAGAAATAAAGAAAGTACAGAAGTTCAAGTACTTAGGGGTCCGTATTGGAGGATAGTGGAAGCATGGACCAAGAGGTTAGACACTGAATTCAGGCTGGATGGAATAACTGGAGGTCTGCATCAGGGGTACTCTGTGACAAGAAGGTCCCTCTGAAATTGAAAGGAAAGTTCCATAGGACGGTGGTCAGACCAGCAATGTTATATGGAACAGAAACGGCAAGTATGAGGAAAACAGAGGAGAAGAAGATGGATGTGCAGAAAATGAGAATGTTGAGAATGGATGTCGGAGTAACAAGGGAAGATAGGATTAGAAATGAGTATATAAGAGGATCAACAAAGGTAGCTGAAATATCGAATAAAAATACAGGAAGGAAGGCTTCGATGGTATGGACACCTGTTACGAAGGGAGGAACGTCATGTTGGAAGACATACGATGGAAATGGAAGTGCAAGGTAGAAGGAAGAAGGGAAGACCAAGAAAGAGATGGCGTGATTGTGTAAGGGAAGATATGTAATTGAAAGGTATAAATGAGAACGAGGCACAAGACAGAAATCGATGGAGACGACTCATTACGTAATGGCGACCCCAAAAATTGATAAAAGAAAAAAATAATATAAATGGGTTTAAGCTAGGAAGAAGAAGAATATACTACATGTACCATAAAAATTCTCTCATCTCGGTAAAAGAGAGAGAGTGAGAGAAAATTATTATTTTTATTATTTAATGTTATTTAATTTACACATAACAGCTTGAAAACTTACAAATTACCTAAAAAACTTAACAAACACCTTTGCAGGTTTTCTCCAGGATTCTGAAATGTTGCATTTGCATTTGTGTGTCTATGAAATACTCGTGTATGATAATTAGTTAGGTTCCAATGAAAAGTTCATGCTATGTGAATTCAACAACTTGAATCGCGTAAGATTGAGGTATTACTGTATGTGCAAATTAAACATTTAACGCCGATTAGACGTATTAAACGTCGACGAAAATTGTCTGTCGCCGAACCGACGTACGAAACGTCGACGAAAATTTTTTTTTCTAATTCGCGAAAAATAGTTTATAGGCCTACTAGGTGAAAACTTTTGAATCACGTGCCTTGGGGGATGCTGGGAGTTCATGGATCAAGCTGTTGTTTTGTTTCCAATCGTTACCCAGGTGTGCAAGCGTGAATTTCTTTCTTCTCGCACTAAAAAGCATCAGCGACACATCTCAGAAATTATTTCGTCACTTTGACATAATTTTTGCACCATTTTATATTAGCGGTTACAGAGAGTTTTATATATGAAAATGTGTGCAATTTCATGTAGAATACAACAAAAAACAACTCATGGTTGTAGCTGTTATCAGTTTTGAAATAGTTTCATATAAATAACGATAAGTGCCAAAATTTCAACCTTCGGTCAACTTTGACTCTACCGAAATGGTAGAAAAACGCAATTTTAACCCTCTTACGCCGACTGGACGTATTTTACTTCAACATTTTTTGTCTCCCGTGTGCGACTGGACGTATTTTATGTCGACTTACGAAAGTTTTTTTTTAAAATTCGCGGGAAAAAATACTTATATAGGCCTACCAGCCTAAAACTTTTGAATCACGCGCCTTGGGGGATGCTGGGAGTTCACGGATCAAGGTGTTGTTTTGTTTACAATCGTTACGCAGGCGCTTAGCCGTTTACTGTAGATATATATGAAAATGTGCGCATTTTTATGTAGAATACAACAATAAATACTCATGATTGTAGCTTTTATCAGTTTTGAGATATTTTCATATAAATAACGATTAATTGCCAAATTTCAACCTTCGGTCAACTTTGACTCTACCGAAATGGTCGAAAAACGCAATTGTAAGCTAAAATGCTTATATTCTAGCAATATTCAATCATTTACCTTAATTTTGCAACTAATTGGAAGTCTCTAGCACAATATTTTCGATTTATGGTGAATTTATGAAAAAAATTTTTCCTTATGTCCGCGCGGTAACTTCCGAAAAAATCATACATGCGATTGTGGTAATGTTTGCACCATTTTAAAATTAGCCGTTATATAAAGTTTTTTTATATATGAAAATGTGCGCATTTTTATGTAGAATACAACAATAAAATAGTCATGATTGTAGCTTTTATCAGTTTTGAGATATTTTCATATAAATAACGATAATTGCCAAAATTTCAACCTTCGGTCAACTTTGACTCTACTGAAATGGTCGAAAAACGCAATTGTAAGCTAAAATGCTTATATTCTAGTAATATTCAAGCATTTACCTTCATTTTGCAACAAATTGGAAGTCTCTAGCACAATATTTCGATTTATGGTGAATTTCTGAAAAAAATAACATTTTCTTTACATCCGCGCGGTAACTCTTCCGAAAAATCATAAGTGCGATTGTGGTAATGTTTGCACCATTTTAAATTAGCCTTTACATAAATTTTATATATGAAAATGTGCGCAATTTATTTCATGTAGACTACAAACAAAAAAATAATGAAGGTTGTAGCTTTTCTCATTTTTGAATATGTATTTGCATAAAATCACGATAAATAGAAAAAAAACCACGTTCGGTCAACTTTGACTCTACCGAAATGGTCGAAAAACGCAATTGTAAGCTAAAACTCTTACAGTCCTAGTAATATTCAGTCATTTATCTTCATCTTGAAACAAATTTGAAGTCTCTAGCAAAATATTTAGATTTATGGTGAATTTAAAAAAAAAAAAAACTTTCCTTCCCTCCGCGCGGCATTCTCTGCCACAAATCTCCAAAATACGTACGTCCCATTCTCGGAATATTTGCTCCGTTTCATATTAGGCATTTCATAGAGTTTTATATATGAAAATGTGCGCAATTTCATGTAGATAAAAAAAAAATATTTGAAGGTTGTAGCTTTTCTTATTTCCGAAATAATTTCATATAAAAAATATATATAAAAAAATTCGACATTCGGTCAACTTTAACTCGTCAAATATGGTCAAAAACTGCAATTGTAAGCTAATTATCCTTACAGTATAGTAATATTCAATCATTGTCTTCATTTTGAAAGAAATTGGAAGTCTCTAGGACAATATTTAGATTTATGTTGAATTTTTGAAAAAAAAATATTTGTTTACGTCTGCGCGTTGCGAATTCATGCATTATTTTGTGATAATATTTTCTCTGTGTTGCTTTTATCGTTTTACTATGTGTTATATACCAAAGTGATTGCAATTTAGTGTACATTACAACGAAAAAAAAAAGTAACTTGTTACCTTTAACCGTTTTGCGCACAGTGCGATTGTAATAAATTATATATGAAATTTTGTTTTTGCGCTATCATATATCGCAATATTTATAAATGATAATGATAATTTTTTTCATTTCTGATGGTTGCATACTAAACTTCAGGCAATGACAAAAAAAGGAGCCAAAAGTGAACTCTTAATCTTGAAAACTAAGCGCGCTGTGATTTTTTGAAAAAAATATTTTTCCGCTTCCGCACTCACTCTGAAACCCCTCCGGCACACGGGAGACATTTTTTTTATTTAGCGCTCCGGCGTAAGAGGGTTAAGCTAAAAATTTTATATTTTAGTAATAATCAATCATTTACCTTCATTTTACAACAAATTGGAAGTCTAGCACAATATTTTGATTTATGGTGAATTTATGAAAAAAACTTTTTCCTTACATCCGTGTGGTAACTCTTCCGAAAAAATCGTACATTTTTTCATCCAATTGTCGTAATGTTTGCACAGTTTTATATTAGCCATTACATAAAGTTTTATATATGGAAATTTCATGTAGAATACAACTAAAAACAACCCATGGTTGTAGCTTTTATCAGTTTTGAAATATTTTTATATAAATAACGATGTGCCAATTTCAACCTTCGGTTTCCTTTTTTTTTTCCAACTTTGACTTGACCAAAATGGGTCCGAAAACTTGAAATGGTAGCTGAAAGACTCTTACCATTCTAGTAATAGTCCAAATCATTTATCTTTAGTTTTGCAACAAATTAGAAAGTTATCGACACAAATATTTCGATTTATGGTGAATTTAAAAAAAAATAAAAAAAAAAATCATTTTCCATTATGTCTGCGACGCTAACTTCCGAAAAAGAAAAAAAAATTTCATCCGATTGTCGTAATGTTTGCACCATTTTGAATTAGCCATTGCATAAAGTTTTATATATGAAATTGTGTGCAATTTCATGTAGAATAAAACTAAAAACAACTCATGGTTGTAGCTTTTATCAGTTTTGAAATATTTTCATATAATAACGATAAGTGCCAAAATTTCAACCTTCGGTCAACTTTGACTTGACCAAGATGGTTAAAAAACGCAGTTTTAAGCTAAAACTATTACATTCTAGTAATATTCAATCATTTACCTTTATTTTACAACACATTGGAAGTCTCTAACATAATATTTCAATTTATGGTGAATTTATGAAAAAAACTTTTTCCTTACGTCCGCTCGGTAACTCTTCCGAAAAAATCATAAATGTTTTTGTCCGATTGTCGTAATGTTTGCACCATTTTAAATTAGCCATTACATAAAGTTTTATATATGTAAATGTGCACAATGTCATGTAGAATATAACAAAAAACAACTCATGGTTGTAGCTTTTATCAGTTTTGAAACATTTTCATATAAATAACGATAAATAGAAAAAATTCTACCTTTGGTCAACTTAACTCTACTGAAATGGTAAAAAACTGCAATTGTAAGCTACAACATTTACAGTCTAGTAATATTCAATCACTTACCTTCATTTTGCAACAAACTGGAAATCTCTAGCACAATATTTCGAATTATGGTGAATTTTTAAAAACTGTTTTTTTTTACGTCTGCGCATTACGAATTCATGCATCATAATGTGATAATATTTTCTCTGTGTTGCTTTGATCGTTTTACAATTTGTTATATACCAAAATCATCGCAATTTAGTGTACAACACAACGAAAAAATAATTAACACATTAGCTTTAACCATTTTGCTCTCAGCGCGATTTGTATACAATTATATATGAATTTTTTTTTTGCGCTGTCATACATTCCAATACATATATGATGATTTTTTTTATTTTTTTTTTTGATTTTGGAGGTTGCATACTAAACTTCAGGCATTGACAAAAAAGGAGCCAAAATGAACTCTTAATCTTAATCTTAATCGGAAATACCTACTCGGCCTTAGTCAGAGTAATTTCAGACAACACTTGGATGGAAGGGGCTGCTAAAAATTCCTGAGTATCGATTGGAGTTATTTTTCTCAAATACAATTTTTACAATTAGATGCAAAATTGAATATATGGTCACTCTTGTAACAAAATATATTCCTAACACCACCAGTATAAGCTAGAGTGATAATGTGATTTGTTTTCCTCCCTGGTCTCTGGGGATCATTGATACTTGGTACATAAAGTGCCAAATATCCCGGGTCTCTGGGCAACATTAATACTTGTGACGAAGTGGCCTAGAATACCATTATACTCGTGCACGAAGTAGTCAAAAGATCTGTGTTCTGGACACCATTAATATTTGTTAACCCAAATTGGCCCAAGTATCTGGTTACTACACTTACCATTTGTACTTGCTTAGTACAAGAGACCCTTTTATTCCGTGGGGTCTGGGAACACCCTTTGTACTTAGGGCACAGTTTGTTCAAGTACCTGGTTATACCTCACTACAGCCAGACACCTGACCCTTCATCACAATTACTAAACGACTGAATACTCTAAAGGTAATAGTGAGCCCTTATATAACTGAACAGTCAGGAAAACAATCTAAGTTCATTAAAATAGGTGTGAGGTAATCTTAATTAAAGGGCATCACTCCTTCTACAATTTAAAACTTAAGTATTTCCCTGATTCTGATTTATTTGTGGGAAATGGCACAATCATCACTCTATACTTCTACCTAAACAAAAAAAAATACATTATATTACTGGTGGTTAAATGAAATGCTCATATAAATTTTAAATACAAAATTTATTTCTAAATTTCAAGTTTATAAGTGAAATTCACAATCTCAGGGAAATTGTTATTACTTGAAAACAAAAGTTTAATTAATTATTGAATTAATTATTAAGCAAAATTAAAGCAAAGTTTCTAATCAAGAAAATTAATTAAAATAAATCATACAGCAATAAATTGAAATTTCGAATGAAATTTAATTAAATACAATTACTTTGCAAGTGTTGGTATTCAAACAATTACACAATTATTCAAACTAATTAAACAAAATAAAGACTGCAAAAAACATAATGCATAATATGAAAACAGTTAAAGCATTGACAGTACAAACATTAAGCATATAAAAATGAATATGTCAAAAGAACAAAGCAAAAGAAAAATGTATTGAAAATGATAATTTTATCCAATGGTAAAATAAAACCTCGAAGTGCACCTTCAAAACATTTGTAAAAATACTGTATACGCAACTGCAGCTTAAAGGCCTGTTACACACCTTTACACTTTCGTGGGCGCCTTCACAAAACTATAGAAATAAATACTTATTACGTATATAGGGCCTTGGTGAGAGGACTATATACGTAAAACGGAAGTAATTTAGGGATTTCAAGAGGGAATTGCTTGAACTTACCGTAAACTTTCTTTATGGGGGAAGGTCGCCAGAAAACTCAGCTCGTTACTTTAACTATTTATTTACAAAAGGCCCGTTGTGGCTGGCCTGGAAAAGAAAGTTAAATGATATTGGCCCCCACGTTGGGGCTTATAGTCTCATTCAATTCAAGCTGATTTCATTCACTTGGGTAAATGCACACTTGCGGCAGAGACGACACGTGACTCATGGAATCTGGAAAAGAATCCCAGATTAAACGAGATAAAAGGAAAAATGACTTCTTGCTTTGATTAAGGCTGATTAATTCCTCTAACATTAGGGAAGGTAAAACTCGAATGGTTCACTGAGGTATGCACGAAAACTAGGTCTTTAACAAGTCACAAAGGGGAAGCACGTGGCCCGATGAGGACAAAGGGTTCTGATGTAGAAGGGGGTAAAATAATATAAGAATTGAAAATGAATTTAGCAAGAGTCGTATGTAGTAAAAGGTGCTGGGTTGAAGTTTACACTTTCAGACGTACCTTTATGCAATATTCTGTGTATCCTTGTAGAGAATGCGGTCCGACCTCTGTTCAGGTCTGGGGTCCGGGTCCACCAGTGCGTCGTGGATAGGCCTAATTTTGGGAGGCTGGCAATTTGACCTCTGTCCGAGATCGCGTCCCGCAGCCGACTGAGAGCGATACTGCTTGCTTTCGAATCACGGGGCTTCCAAAAACCGCCTCGAGCATTGCCTGAAAGGTGGTAAACACAACGCCATCAAATTGGGAAGGAAAAGGAAAATAGGTCTTATTGTAGAAGTCCCTAAAATCCATCTCGAAGCCTAGCTACTCTTGTACCTGCCCTCTCTTACCCTAGCTTCGTCAGACCGAAATATCATTCCTACGACATCCCCACTCTCCCAACAACAGTAGCTTTTCAGGAGACGGCATGGCTGCTACTTTTATAATTAAAACATAACTAAAACTCTGCTGGGAAGGCGAGGCGTTCTATAAACGTAGCAGCTCCCCTGTTAAGAAGGCATTCACTTCCCTTTTTTCGGGCGTGAAGGTCTTGGCTTAAATAAGTTGATCGCCTCGACAACCCAGTTCTCCTACTCTAACTTGAAGTTTTTTGAGCAGCGATACGGCTGACTACAATGGCCTACCTAACTTATAGGCAAAAGATGCTAAGTGTACTAACTTAATTTAGTGATGTAGTCTAGCCTAATTAATAACTGGTTGTCTTGTGACGACAGTCTACTCTACCCCTAGATAAGGTTACTTGAAAATTCTACTTGCTACTACCTAATGCCCTGGTACTAAATCATTAGCCTAACCTACTCAATACAGTTAAATGAAGACGCAATCATTCCAGAGTGTGGTACGCACAGCAGTAGTTCAGCGACGGAACTGTTAAAATACATAATGAGAGGTATGGATGCGTTGGGGTATGATGAGTGGTTAATTTACCAGGAGGGAAATGCAATGAGGTAGTTATATTTAAGTGAGGGTTAGTATTACAATGGCTAGGGGTTAGAGTGTTAGTTCTACTGGCAGAGATCAGGCTGGCTACCTTCTCTGGGTAGGTGCCAGGATCATTCTGCAAATGAATGTGACACTGTACCTCAGGCACAGGTGTCAAGGAGAGCATGTGGCTCTTGGGTTGGTTAGTTTGTTAATGACGTCCCTTCTTCTTCTTCTTCTTATTCCTCCAGGACCTGGCTATACCAGTCCTTGGAGTAGACGAGGCACCGACTCTGGGGAAAGGCCAGAAACGCCGGCAGGAGCAGAGGCAGTGGTAGCTGAGGGATTGCAGGAGAACACCCCACTTCGGTATCTGCAGCAACCGTCGTAGAGGTGGAACCTACTGCAGGGGGAGGCCCTCACTTCGGCTGCTGTGACAGCCGTCGTAAGGGGAAAACTCCAGGCTGACTCCTGGTTGGGCAGTTCCTGGTTTTCCAGAGGAGGTACAAAGGTAAGGTCTGCCGGAGGTTCATCCTCGGGCGACAGAGGTAAGGATGAAGAAGAAGGAACTAGTGATTGGCCATGGGCTGTGGTAAGCTCCATGCCTGTTGGAGGATCTCCTGTAGGAGGATCCTTGATAAGGTTAGGCGCCGGCGCTAGCTCGGGGCCAGGCGCAGAGGTCAAGTTCGTTGGTGGCTCTACGTCCAGGCTGCTGAACGGAGCTTGGTACTGCTCAGTGCTGCCAAGTGGCACTGGCAGAGAGTTGAGTCGACTGGACCTGTGGCGGGTACGTACCGGAGGTGCAATACCTCTCAGCGTGCCCTTGGAAATGGGAGACAGAGGCTCCTGTCTCTTGTTGAAGGCTAGGCCTTGTGGAAAATGGACAGTGTCCGCTGCTGGTAGTTTGCTAGGGCGGCACCTAGGCCAATTAGTAGAGTGCCCTATTACGTTACAGGTTTTGCAACGGAACTGCGAATGGTCAATCTCCCTCCTTGGTAACGGAGACTGTTGGTGGACATACTTCCTAGAGGAAGTAGAATTTCGATGGAATCCTTGCCTTGGAGTGATTTGTTGTGGGGTTAGGACCCTAGGCTGGTTTGGAATGCGAGGGAGACTTCATGTCTTGCCCTAGGAGGAGGTCGTAACCTCCTGGAATGTGCTTGCAACTGCAAGGGTACAAAACTTTGAGAAGTGAGGTCTAGTGACCCTCAATTGGACGGTCCGGAAGGATCAGTTTAATGTGTTGAATACCTTCATGGTGATCTCAATCGACGTCTACAACTTAGCCCCTCGGTGATTCTGTCTTCCCGTATCAGGGAGATTTGAGCGCCAGAGTCGTCGTAGGCTCTGACGTGGCTTGGCTGATACTGGCTTTGGAGGGGTGCGACGGTTATAGGGCCCTTAGCTGGGGGTCCTAGAGAAGAAGATTGGTGACGGCCATTGCGATGGCAGGAATATTAAAATTTGCGCACCCTCCATAGTTGGCAGACATGTGACCCTTGCGGCCACAGTCTCGGCAGAACGTGTTCCAGAACCTCTTCCATGGCACTGGATGATAAGACCGAGATGGCCCCACAGGTTGCGAATCTGTGGAGTCACCAAGGCTGGCAGTGTGCTCGGGCACAGGTGAAACGTCCTCTGTTGGATCACCCGTCGGAAACAAGTCCGGGGTCAACTGGTGGGCTTACCTCTTCCAAAGGGAGGAGGTATGGCGGTAAAAAGGTAAAAGGCTGGCAGGATGCGGCAGGAATTTCTATCTCCGGCACTGGATCAGGACCAGGCTCGCAATCGAAAGGATTCAGGCTGACCAGAGACAGCGGGACTAGAGAGACAGTGGGTGCAGGGCTGGAAGCTGGCAGAGTGGCTTGAGCTAAGATACTCTCCTTACCGGGCCTTCTCCCGCTTTTCTCTGGTTTTCCCTTTCTTCCTTTTCTTGCAGGCGCGCGGCAGCCTGCTGCGCCTTTATCCACTGGTCTAGTGCTGGTCCAGTAACCGGCCTCCTTGCCCAGAGTTATGAGGGCTCCGAGCTTCTCTAGCTCTCTGGCAAAGAAGTCGCGGGAAGCAGGGGAAGACATTTCCCTTAGGCCTACAGTAGAGGCTCGAAGAAAATGAAAATAATGGCCAGGAAAGGGTACTGAATGGAATAGGAGTGCCTACTGTGGAAAGTGGCACTCACTTGGAAATGGGTTCTGCAATGTGGTAATGAAAAGTGAAAAGACTGGGTGCTCGTGGCACTTTGTGAATGCACCTTCTGCTGAGGTGAAAAAATCGAATGAATGTGCTGTGTACGTCACACTTACGGGAGTTCCCAACTTGGGAGACGTTGGAATGGGCTACCTGTACGTCTGTACAGGTGCGATGGCACTTCGGGAGGCGTTCCCCTTGATTGGTCCCCGAAGGATCACTGACCCTTGTACACGGACATTAATGAATTGGGCGTTCCGTAAGGACGGACGACGCAGGTTTGTCAGCACTTAGGGCTGGTATTGCGGCGCTTCGGGTAGGGAGGCGTTCCCTTTGTTGAGTGTTCCGAAGGATCACTGACCCTTGTACATGGACACACTAGTTACTTGGGCGTTCCGTAAGGACGGACACGCAGGTTTAATGGCTACCTGTACGGTCTGTACAGGTGCAATGGCATTTATGGAGGCGTTCCTTGGAGCATGGTATCGTGCTGGTGTGTCCCGGACACTACATGCAGTATACTTAAATATACTGAAGTGAAATGGCACTGTCATGGCGAGGGTAATAGTGGAGGGAGAGAAAGTAAAAGGTGGGAGTTACTTCAGCGGCCAGTCGGTGAACAGTGTACAAGATTAGTGGCACTGTAAAATGATAAGAACCTGACGTGCAATGGTGGTGGCCAGTCCTAAATGGTAACGACCTTCCTGTCTGGAAGTAATGAATTGGCGTTGGCACGCTCGTGCGAATTGTGCTTGCGGTATACGCAAGTCTTTTCTTTTGTGATAAAAGAAAATGAAAAGACCACTCGGGCAACGACAGGTAATGGGAAATTTTCTTTTAGAATGCTCAGTCACTCGCTGAAGTACTCGATAAATGAAACAAATAAATTTTTGCGAAACTGCAATGGACATGTCGCGTACGTCACGCTGTGTAAATGAAAGACACAAAGAGACTAAAATAAGGTTAATTCGGCATGCTATAATTAATGGTAAGATGTAGTACTTGGCTTCGTAATAACTGGAATATGGTTTTTCTCTCTCTCTCTCTCTCTCTCTCTCTCGGAGAGGGTGAAAATGATATATGAATGAACTCCCTTATATTTGAATTGAACTACTAATGTTCGTTTAATGTGACGCAACTTGCGTTAAATGATTTACTTACGTTAACGTGAAATGAAAGAATTGCTTTAGAAAACGTTTTATGAAAAAATGATAACGCGCTCGCGGCCGGTTGTGAACAATGTTTAACGTTAATGTTAGCGGCTTGCGCTTATGAAATGATTTGCGTTTCAATATGAAATTTACAAAGACTGCGTTTTACGTTAACAATTCTTGCAAGTGACTCTACTTTTAAGATTTACGTTAACTTTACGTAAGGACAAGTGAAAAATTATGGTAAGGATTTGAAAACGATGTTAGCAAACAATTGTAAAAGAAGAGGTTA
This sequence comes from Macrobrachium nipponense, assembly GCF_015104395.2. Lineage (NCBI taxonomy): Eukaryota > Metazoa > Arthropoda > Malacostraca > Decapoda > Palaemonidae > Macrobrachium > Macrobrachium nipponense. The sequence goes on from NC_061108.1 coordinate 38,632,612, forward strand.
CGTTTAGTGCGAAGTGAAAAGAAACTTTCGCTCAGCGCGCGAGTGAGCGATGCGAGGTGAAACACGTGAGGCGAGCTGGGTAGCGCTGCTAGCGCGCAGCATGTCGTTCAAAACAGCTGATTCTCTGTAACTGCGAAGGCAATTTACACACAAAATTCTACTTTCTTATTCAAGGCGAATTACGTTAATTTCTCTGGCAGAACGATAGATACTAGTACAGACATTGATATTATTTACGTTAAAAACTTCTTGGACTTACGTTACTTTGCTTAAATTGTTTTAGATAATGTTTAAAGGGATAAAAACATGGCTGCCGCTGTGAATGAGACGAAGGTTGGTTGAGACCGCGCAGCAGCGCGAGAGAGCGCGAAGCTGAATTAGCCGAGAGGTAAGCGGTTACCAACACTTGAATGAAAACTAAGTTAAAAATGGATACCCTAACATATCACAAGACAAAAGAATTGTACACTTCTTTTGCCGTAACTATTAGTAAAACACTCCTAACTAGCTAGGCTTTCTCATACAGCAATAAACCCTGGCAAAGCACTTCCTAGTTTGATCTGGTCCTTTCTGGCATCTATCTGCACACGTGTTCGTGAGAGCTCCTACGAGGACAGCACAAAGTAACAGAAAATTCGCGGGGCAAATTGTTTGCTCGCCGCTAAAATAAAGCTCTGGCGCGTTCGCCGTTACAATAATAAGATTTCTACCTACGCTCTTTTAAACACTTCTACAATAAAAATACTTAAACGTACCTTAAGCTAACATAGGTTATAAATAATCATATTAATGAATGGAATACCTTACCGTGAGTCAGTGTGTCTTCTTTCCCTGCAAGTGTGCTTGATTTACTTTTTGTAAAATAATTTACAGTTTACTTTTACAACGGATAACTGCGATTTACAAGCTTTTTTTTATTTAAGCAAGCTAGGTTCAATCCAGGCAAGATTCGCCAATATTACGTATATAGGGCCTTGTGGAGAGACTAGATACGTAAACGGAAGTAATTTAGGGATTTCAAGAGGGAATTGCTTGAACTTACCGTAAACTTTCTTTAGGGGGAAGGTCGCCAGAAAACTCAGCTCGTTACTTTTAAACTATTTATTTACAAAAAGGCCCGTGCTGGCCTGGAGAAAAGTTAAATGATATTGGCCCCCACGTTGGGGCTTATAGTCTCATTCAATTCAAGCTGATTTCATTCACGTGGGTAAATCACACTTGCGGCAGAGAGACGACACGTGACTCATGGAATCTGGAAAAGAATCCCAGATTAAACGAGATAAAAGGAAAAATGACTTCTTGCTTTGATTAAGGCTGATTAATTCTCTAACATTAGGGAAGGTAAACTCGAATGGTTCACTGAGGTATGCCACGAAAACTAGGTCTTTAACAAGTCACAAAGGGGAGCACGTGGCCCGATGAGGACAAAGGGCTTCTGATGTAGAAGGGGTAAAATAAGAATTGAAAATGAATTTAGCAAGAGTCGTATGGTAGTAAAAGGTGCTGGGTTGAAGTTTACACTTTCAGACGTACCTTTATGCAATATTCTGTGTATCCTTGTAGAAGAATGCGGTCCGACCTCTGTTCAGGTCTGGGGTCCGGGTCCACCGAGTGCGTCGTGGATAGGCCTAATTTTGGGAGGCTGGCAATTTGACCTCTGTCCGAGATCGCGTCCCGCAGCCGACTGAGACCGATACTGCTTGCTTTCGAATCACGGGGCTTCCAAAAAACCGCCTCGAGCATTGCCTGAAAGGTGGTAAACACAACGCCAGCAAATTGGGAAGGAAAATAGGTCTTATTGTAGAAGTCCCTAAAATCCATCTCGAAGCCTAGCTACTCTTGTGACCTGCCTCTCTTACCCTAAGCTTCCGTCAGACCGGAAATATCATTCCTACGACATCCCCACTCTCCCAACAACAGTAGCTTCAGGAGACGGCATGGCTGCTACTTTTATAATTAAACAAAACTAAAACTCTGCTGGGAAGGCGAGGCGTTCTATAAACGTAGCATACTATGTTCAGATTCCACAAAACAACACATACATCAAGATAGTTACTGAGTGACCTTCTCAAATACAAAATTAAAGTGCGTTACGTTAAGTTAATGAAACAGCCTCGCAACCAAGCGAGCACGAGAGAGAGATTTTGAGAGAGAGAGAGAGAGGAGATCCTATCCCTCACGCCAGCGGCTAGGTCTCGAAATCGAATGAATAGTCTACTATCTCCATATGCGTATCAGCATATGGGCAGTTAGCAAGGCGAAAACATATTACGTCTTCTCTATAGGGGTACCAAGTATGGGGCCTCTTTGGCTGCGTTCGCATATGTCATGAATAAGGCTCCCTTGTGTTCTTCATGGGGGCGCTTCAGACGATAAAAAATTAGCTTAACTCATTTATTTCAAGGAGTTGGATAACAGCAAGTTCTGCTCGGACAAAGCAGTCCTCTCTATGTTAACCACGAATAACATCGTTGTAGGGAAGGTCCTCAAGGACTCAATGCGGCCTGGGAGGTCTTATGCATGTGTTTGCGCCGATAAAGAAATCAGCTTAGCTAAGACATTCTCAAAGTGTGAATACAACCCTCTTCAAAGGCTTGCTAAATAAGCGCTGGCTCTTTTCTCTGTCTTACGTATGTTTCAAAATGGAAAGGTTTTACACTATCTTCTTAATTATAGGTTTATCTTAATTTAATGGGAATCTGAACACAAAAACATACTTATTTCCATAAGCATGATAGCACAACGTTCTGAGGGTGAATTAATCATATTACCACAATTAAAATTGCATTACAAAACTTACATTATAAGAATATATATTTATATATAGATATATATATATCTATATATATATATATATATATATATATATATATATATATATATATCATAACGAGACAATGATAAACGAAGGAGTCTGCGAGATCTTTCGGCTGAAAAGCCCTTTACTGAAGCAGCTACTGACAAAAATACGAGAAAAGACAATACAAGAAGGTTCGTATAAACTGGCAGATAAGGGATTATAAAAGGATTAGTGCCTAGAATCCGACACACCTGGAAGATAAGAGACCTTCCCAAACAAGCATAAACAAAGGGTGCAATTAAAGGTTTAAGACAATCACTCAGATACAATCTCAGACAATTAAAAGGATTATAGGTGACAGCTATACGGAACCTGGTAGGCAAAACCATATTCACAAAAAATGACAGACATACATTACAAATAAAAAAAAATTAATTATAACACTCTAAGGCAAACTGATTTTTATTTAAGTCAGTAATTATATATTTGAGGTCATTCTTAAACATGTTACAGATACAAGGGTTCTAAATGAAAAAGGCCACGACTAACATTGAAATTACAATGAAAAGTAAGTGTATTAAAGCAGATTCTAAAAGATTTCGTGACCGTTGCAATTACTGAACTGTCAATCCAATTAATTCGGTGGTTGTGTTCACTTAAATGAATAAATAATGCATTAGATTTTTGCCCAGTTTTTACAGAGTATTTATGCTGGCTTAGCCTTACTTCTAAGCCCTTGCTCGACTGTCCGAGGTAGAATGAGGGACAATCCATACATGGAATTTTATATATTATGTTGTTGCTTTCTCTGGGGCCATTTTTTATTAACATTCTTTTTAGTGTGTTATTATAGGAAGAAACAAGGTTGACATTAAAAGCTTTTAACAATGGTTTAATGGTTTTCAAATCCGTTAAAATAAGGCAAAACTGAGAATGTTCTTAGAATTTCTTTCTGTGTGTTGTTTTCAGTATAAAACTTTTTGTGGGCTTTATTATAACAAATGTCTAATATATGTGAAGGATAGCATAAATCTTTCCCTATTTTTCTTATGTATTCAATTTCTTGATCCAAATATTGTGGACTGACAATTCGCAATGCTCGTAAAAACATAGAGGAAAAAATTGATATTTTTTATATTAAGATGGTGGCCTGAGAAGAAATGAACATAAGTTAATTTACGAAAAAACTAACGTAGGACTACAGATGCCCTGAAAAGGAAACTCGACAGAAAACTAAAAAATCTTATGATAGCAGTGATTGGACTAATTGTGACGTCAAGATTGTGTTGTTAACTTATCTAGTAAACAAATAAGTGAAAATGTTGTGAGTGCGCTTGGATATGGTTTATCTTTCTTTGTAACAAGTAGACCTTCTGCTTTAATGATTGGGTCATCCCTAAGTAAATTTGAAAAATATTGTGATCTTCCTCAAAATCATGTCGACATGAATTAAAGGTATTGTTTACGGAGCTGCCAATGTTAAGCATGAAAGTAACTTCCCTGCTCGCTATAATTTAAAGTTTGACCGATCTTAAAAGGACAATACTATCCACATCACAAAGCTGATAAGTCAAATAGTATAGTAATTTTAGATAAGCTGACTACATATCACGTTATGCAAGCCCTACTGGATGATGATGTGACTTATAAAAAACTAACAAAAAATCCTCTTGATCAAGTCATAAAAACTTCAATAGCATAGTGAAAAGTATCCTTCCAAGATAAAAACCAGAACTACTAGGCAAATTGTCAGTCAATTCTCCTTCGCTACTTACTTATATGGATTAGTCAAAACGCACAAAGAAAATAACCCTATGCGGCCTATTATCAGTACTGTTGGTTCAATTTCATATAAACTCTCGAAATATATCACTAAGATCTTGTCCCCGTTACTTGGAACCATCTCCGATTCTCATTATATAATTCTCTAGATTTAGTTGATAAATTATACAAAATTGCTCTTTGCCCTACAGATAGATTCGTTAGTTTTGACGTATGTTCTCTTTTACTAAAGTCCCTATAGACTCTATTTTAGAATCTCTTAGCAATGAACTAACTCAGCATGAATTACCTCTACCTATAAGTCACATTATTTCACTCACGAGTTTGTGCATTTGTGATTGTAAGTTTATATTCAATGGTGAATTTTATCAACAATTTTTGGCATGGCAATGGGAAATCCTTTATCACCATTGCTCTCAAACCTGTATATGGAATTCTTCGAAAAACGCTACTTACCTAATATCATTCATATTCCTGTAAAGTGGTATCGTTACGTTGATGATGTTTAGCTGTTCTTCCTGTCGGTATTGATGTAAATGATTTACTCTCTAAATTAAATAACCAGGTACCATCGATTAAGTTTACTCTAGAATTAGAAAAAGACAATTGCCTCCCTTTCTTAGACGTTTGATACATAGAGAACCATTTCAATGTAAATTCAGTATTTATAGGAAACCGACTAATAACTTAACTTATGTTCATTTCTTCTCAGGCCACCATCTTAATATAAAAATATCATTTTTTCCTCTATGTTTTTACGAGCATTGCGAATTGTCAGTCCACAATATTTGGATCAAGAAATTGAATACATAAGAAAAAATAGGGAAAGATTTATGCTATCCTTCACATATATTAGACATTTGTTATAATAAAGCCCACAAAAAGTTTTATACTGAAAACAACACCACAGAAAGAAAATTCTAAGAACATTCTCAGTTTGCCGTTATTTTAACGGATTTGAAACCATTAAACCATTGTTAAAAGCTTTTAATGTCAACCTTGTTTCTTCCTATAATAACACACTAAAAAGAATGTTAATAAAAAATGGCCCCAGAGAAAGCAACAACATAATATATAAAATTCCATGTATGGATTGTCCCCTCATTCTACCTCTGGACAGTCGAGCAAGGGCTTAGAAGTAAGCTAGCCAGCATAAATACTCTGTAAAAACTGGGCAAAACAAAAATCTAATGCATTATTTATTCATTTAAGTGAACACAACCACCGAATTAATTGGATTGACAGTTCAGTAATTGCACGGTCACGAAATCTTTTAGAATCTGCTTTAATACAACTTACTTTTCATTGTAATTTCAATGTTAGTCGTGGCCTTTTTCATTTAGACCCTTGTATCTGTAACATGTTTAAGAATGACCTCAAATATATAATTACTGACTTAAATAAAATCAGTTGCCTTAGAGTTATTAAAAAAAAAAAATAATTAAAATTTTTTTTTTATTGAATGTATGTCTGTCATTTTTTGTGAATATGGTTTTGTCTACCAGGTTCCGTATAGCTGTCACCTATAATCCTTTAATTGTCTGGAGATTGTATCTGAGATGATTGTCTTAAACCTTTAATTGCACCCTTTGTTTATGCTTGTTGGGAAGGTCTCTTATCTTCCAGGTGTGTCGGATTCTAGGCACTAATCCTTTTATAATCCCTATCTGTCAGTTATACGAACCTTCTTGTATTGTCTTTTCTCGTATTTTTGTCAGTAGCTGCTTCAGTAAAGGGCTTTTCAGCCGAAAGATCTCGCAGACTCCTTCGTTTATTTTTCCTTCGTGGCATTTATCTTTATTTTATGGATTTATCACGTTCCTAACTTTCGTGATTCTGTTATACATATATATATATATATATATTATATATATAGATATATATAATATATACATACCAAATAGTGTATATATAATATATATGTATATATATATATATATATATTATATATATATATATATCTATATATATATACATACAGTGTCCCCCCTGTATTATGTGGGCGACGTGTCCCCTGTATTCGTGGGAGATGGTACCAGACACCCACGCGAATAACTCAAACCCGCAAATAGTTAAAACTCCCCTCTAAATACCTATATCTGCCTATCTTGAAATTCAAATACCAAATATCTACTTAAAGTATTATCCTACATCAAATATACCATTGAATTGGTATTATTGATATCATTTTAAAGTCATCTTAAACATTTTACCGTTAGAAATATATAAAAACAGCCGAATAGCGAGAGAGAGAGAGAGAAGAGAGAGAGAGAGAGAGAGAGAGAGAGATAGAGAGAGAGAGGAGAGAGAGAGAGAGAGAATAACTCCTTACGATTTCAATAGATTGAAATGAGCGTCTGTAGGCAACACTTTTTTTCCCCTCCCATAAATACATATATTTCTCCAGAGATAGATAGAGAGGACTGTGCAGTTATGTTTGTCTGTCTATCAATTCTTTTTGCGAGAGTGAGAGAGATAAAAGAAGAAGAAATAGAAAAACACCAAATTGTATACCTTATGTAACATACTGCATCAAATTTACCTTAATTATTATCATACTACTGTATTAATCTTAGAGATTGTATTAATATAATTTCAAAGTAATCCTAAACATTAGTACTCTTAAAGATACTATATACAGGCAGGCCCTCGGTTAGCGGCAGGGGTTCCGTTCCTGGCCACCGACGCCAAGCGATTTCGACGCTGAGCGATTTAAAGCCTACGGCCGCCGCACACTTTCTTTCGAAACTCTAGACCAGTCAAAGGCGCTGTAATCCCACAACGGCGCAATAAGTAAAATTATATTTATGCAGTATAGTACTATAGAAATTACTGTATAGTACATGTGGGTGTCTAAAGTATGTAAAGATATAATAAAGTTTAGTACAGTACAGGTACCTGTAGTGTTCAGGTTACGATCAGTTAGTCTTACGATAGTTCGATTTTATGAGAGATCAATTTACAATGGTCTAACTTTATCATCTTCTAGTTACATAAGTTCAATAACGCAAAAGAAAAGAGAATGATGAAAGTATGGTGTTAACGTTATACTCGTTGCGTGAACGTGTACAGCCATGAAAAACCGAACGAGAAACTACTTTTTTTTTTTTTCTTCTTTTCTAAGTACAACCGAACTGGATAACATCTGTTTGGCTGTATTTCGATCATCGTACTTCAGTGCAACATTACCGTATTTGTTATAAATGGCGTTATATAGATAGAACGAGATATCTTAATGTAATAACTTTATTCGCTATAGATCAGAGATCAATATAGATTAAGATCAATCGGGAAATATACCGTAAATTTAAACCTAGTTATAAACTGAAGCTGAGAAAACTGTTCAAGCTGCTAATGACTATTATCATACATCGGGCAACAAGGATAAAACTGCAGTAAACGTCTGCCCATCACACACAACTGTAGATAAAATTGGGATAAAATCATTTTAATCAAACTACTGTGCTTGAAAGAACACATTTTACTCTTGGTTTTCACGCCGATATAAGATAATTAACGTAAAGTTCGTATACGATGATATAAAGGATTACGTATTGCGAACGGAATCACGTAATTTTTTTTACGCAATAAACATGCCGCCACCAAACGTAATCTGTTAACGAAAAAAAAATAGTAGTTCACATTCACAACGAGACATATTCAATAAAATATTCCACCTAAAAAACCACGCTGTATATGGAAAAATAACTTTCTCATATAAGTCAAGTTATATAGATCCTGTTTATGCCTAACTAGAAGAAAGAAGCAAGAGCATTCGCTCAGAATTGCGTTATGGTGAAACAGACTCGTATTCATCAGCTGATTTCAAAAACCACAACATTGGCCCGCTCCGCGGAATACGGGCTTAAGTTTGCCGTAGTATTTTAAAATAAAAAATACAATAATATGAGAATACACACAATATTCTTGGATACAGTGAAATAATGTATAACTTTTTTTAAGGATTTATGGAAACGATGCGTAATTAATTAATAAAAAGAACACAATGCATTTTTCGGAACTAGGCGGACAAGAACGAACATGAAAAACCATCCCCTTACAACGTGGAGCCTAGTTACAAAGGCTGCCTTAATTTGTATCTTATTCTGTACAAAAAATGAAAATACCTTTACGCAATATATTTTCATACACATTTTTAAACATTTAAAAGCATAAACATTTGAAAAAATCGACACATCGATCGCTAAATTTGCACTTTTTTTATTTAACTCGTTATTTTCGGAAGAGCGGTAGACGGCGGCATACAAGAACGAACTTGAAAAAAATATCGTAGTCGATAACTTGAAGGGGAGTTTTCAAAAGCTGTCTTTTTATCTATTTCTGCACAGAAATAAAAATACCCTATTCGTAGTACATTTTCATACACATTTTTAAACATAAAGCATAAACATTTAAAAATCGACATCGACGCACATCGATCGATAATTTGCCTTTTTTTTAATCGATATTTTCGGAGACGGCAGGCGGCGGCTTACAAGAAAGAACATGAAAAAAAACATCGTATTTGATAACGTGAAGGGCAGTTTCAAAAGCTGCCTTTGTATCATATTTCTGTACAAAAATAAAAATGCCTTTCACGGTAATACATTTTCATACACATTTTAAACAAAACGGCATGAACATTTATGAATCGACACATCCATAGCTAAATTTTGCACTTATGTAACTCGATATTTTCGGCATAGAACAGCGTCAGAGGCATATATTTTACCCTATACCTACCGTAATAACTCTCCATAAAATTTGTTGAATATAATTTGCATACCTTTATGGTCTGAACGGCATTCTACATATGTATGAACTCGTTAGACAACGGCGCTAGCGGCGCTGTTAACTGAAATTTGTGCCGTAAAGATACCTTTAAAATGCCTTATTTTTAATGAATATTTTGACGACCGCCGTAAAACCGATTCGACGTTGAGTGATTGCGCCGTTAACCGCGGGCCGCCTGTACTTACATACGTACTTATAACACTTGCAGCCAAGAGAGACAGAGTTACCACTATGACAAGTATCTTGTGGAGAGAGAGAGAGAGAGAGAGAGAGAGAGCCGAGAGACCCCCCGAGAGAGAGGAGGAGAGAGAGAGCGAGAGAGAGAGAGAGAGAGAGAGGGGATTAGAGAGAGAGAGATTGTCCTTACACAGCATTTAAAAGAGTGAAATGGAATGATTATTGTATTTAAAATACTCACATATGAATTTTGTAATTACAGTGGACCCCCTGTATTCGCGTTCTCCAGATTCGCGGACTCACACATTCGCTGGATTTCTTCTGGGGAACGTTTCCCTGCATTATTCGCGGAAAATTCGCGCATTCGCAGTATTTTTCTATGATAAATATCCACAAATTCCTGGGTTTTTTTTTGATGAATTTCATCATAAAATGCACTTTTTGTGATAAAACTTTAAAAAAACCAAGTATGAAAATTTTAGTGGGTTTTTCTTGAGTTTTAAATGAACAAAATAGGCGGTTTTTTAGCATTTTTCATAGGGGTTCCAAACATTCGCGGGTTCTAACTATTCACGGGGGGGGTCTGGTACGCATCCCCCGCGAATACGGGGGGACCACTGTACAGTTATAGTATTATTATTGGAAAATATTATGATAAAACTTATTA